>NW_027185698.1:406936-467500 GCF_028583685.1 Petaurus breviceps papuanus | reverse complement strand
TCTCTCTCTCTCTCTCTCTCTCTCTCTCTCTCTCTCTCTCTCTCTCTCTCTCTCTCTCTCTGTATAGATAGATAGATGGATAGATATGGATATATATATATATATATACACACATAAAGTCAAATTCCTCAAAGGTTAGTAAAATTCCTCACTTTATTTCCCTCTATATAGTATACATTCCCTCTATGTATATGGATTATATGCAGATTCCATACGTGATAGTGAGGATACTTGAGACCAGACCCAGCCCTGACTTCTTCTAAGGTCAGAGCTGTGTGCCATACCCTACCTTTCTAGTTTCCTCTGGCCATCATCATAGTTCCAGGAAGGCCAGGTTTTAGTAAAATAAGATAAGTGAGAGCTTCCCACAGCTGTTGATTATCTTCCAATAACTTTTGTGGGAGCAAAAGAAGATATTGTTATATCCCCTCTTACATAAGTATTTTCACCTAGAAAATGTGGTTAAGTATATTTTCATTTTAGTATGGACATTTACAAACTAGAGGTATTCAGTGCAGGGTCTTTAGGATAGTATCAGTTGAAGGAACCTGGAATATTTTGTCTGGAAAAGAAAAGAAAAAGATAGTACCTATTTTCAGGTGAAAGGAGGTGCTGGTTTGGACCACAAATTGGGGCAAAAAGACAGAGACTATGAAATGCAAAGGAAATTCTTTCAGATCTAAATGAAGCACTACACACCTAAGAAAGAGTCTGAAGCTTGAATACTTCTCAACTGCATATGAAAAAGGTCAACTGAAATAATGAATTGATTCCTCCATACTACATAAGACCCCAACAGGAATCTGAAAAATGTAACTGGCAGATTGCCATAAGTAAGGTGGATAAAAGGATAAATGAATAAAGCACTTATTAAGCACTGAGCATACAAATAGAAAAGTTCTCAGAGAGCTCCATTCTAATAGGGAAGATAATACATATGGAAGGTTTTAGCTGTAAGTCCCATGGAAAAGTCCCATGGTCCAATGGAATAATGGCAAAGTAGATGGTAGTGCCTTCTTATATCATTTCCACTGATAAAATCATATCAATTTCTGATGTTGAACCATGTGGCAGTGTCCAAGGATTTCCTTTTTTCCCATCTTTAAAAAACGTGACTATAGCACCTACATAAGCTGTTGCCAGGTTGCATCTCCGGAGGAATTGCCTCTTAGGATGATGGCATTCGGATACTGCTAGAAGACTTACTATTTCCCAGGCTCAAGAGGTTCAGGGTCCTTTAGGGCTCTTAGGCTTGTCTCCATGAGGGGTCCAAGGATATATTAGAGTCAAACTTGATTTGCCTAATACATGCTTCCCCGAACCCCCCCCCCCTCCCCACCCCCTGCCCTCCCATGCCCTTGCTGCTTCAGTGAGTCTGGCTTGCCTGTCCTGTGTGGGGCAGTTGGTAGTTGGTGGAGATAACTGGTCCCTTCTCCATAGGAGCCACCGCCCTAAGAGGATTGACTGGGAGGCCTAGGTTGAGGTGGGGATGTTGCTATTCCCAGGGCTCCAGAGTCCATCTGCTAGAAGCTGTTGGTGATAAGGAAAGGTGGACCTCTTTTCCACAATGATGTATTCCCTTGTGATGGCAATGGGGGTTGGGCATATGTAGGTCTAGCACACACTAGGCTCTGGTACACTGGAGTATACCACTATTCGATAGGTTGTTTGGTTCGGGATCCTGGGGCTATCTCCATCAGGGTTTGAGGTCATCTTGCTTAATCAAGTATACAAAAGTGCTTAAAGCTATATTAGTAAATACTATTTTAAACTATTTCAACTTATAGTAACCTATTTTCTAAAAGTCAAATTAATAAATATAGTAACAGGTTAATTTATTAGAATTCACATTATTACTAATGTCTAACACAGAGGGAGTGAAATGTTTTGCTATGAATTCCAAGCACTGTGAATTTGCTCAGAGACGTGCCCATTTTCTACTACCTTGATAATTATTGCCATTATAGCTCTGCTGGGAGCCTGCACTAGCAAAACTGACCTTGTAACATTTCTGCTTCACTCTGCAGATCTTTTAAAAGCCACATTGGTCAGGTTTCTAATACATTCTGAGTCTGGAATAATGCAGCATGCATCATGATCAATCCTCTGGTGCCCCACTGGCCTGGAGCTAAGTTTAGAAGTTTGACTGTCTGGAACTAAATGTAGCCTTCTCCTCCTGCAGCTGGAGCTCCCCATTCCAGCTGCCATGGGAAGCTAACAGTATGCTAAGGGTAGAGGTCAGTCAGTGCAGTGAAAGCAAAATTATCTTAGAGTTCAATGTTTTGAAGCAAAGGGATTTTTCAAAGAGAATCAAATGAGGGGGCTGTTAGTAAAAGCAAAGAAAGAGAAAGAAGTCTAAAAAATCTGGCAAAATACCAGATGAATTGTTCTGCAGGATGAATAAAAAATTTCAGCATAGAAAGGCAGTTAGATTGTGAATTCTTGAAAGTAAGGGACTGTCTTTTGACTTTTTCTATCTGCTGCCCTTAGCACAGAGCCTGACCCATAGTGGGCACTTAATGTTTATTGATTGAGCAACAAGATCAGTGAAAGAGTGAAGATATCTTCTATATTTATTTCCTCTTTAATAGGAAAATAACGACTTTTCTTTTAGTATTCTAAAATAGTGGAGGCTTGTTGTGCCAGGAGAAAGGAATCATACCTTATTATGCTATGGTATTTAATTTGGCCCGAGTCAGTATTTTTAGTATTCTATAAGGAAATTTTGTTGAACTATTTCTGAAATTGTACTGGAGAAGTGAGGGAAGGTTTGGAAGATGGTTTGTTAGGAAGCTTCTGTTAAATCAAAATAAAATGTATCACTGGGAAAAACCAAACAGAACTTTAAGTGGTAACAAAAGTTACCACAGTAGCCCAAGCCATTCAAAAATCTATTTCTCAATCCAAACCCTCCCCCTCCCATCTGTAATAAGAGCTGCATCAGTACAGGATAGGAAATCCTGTGAAATCTAAGCCCTTACAATTACAAGTAGAGATCACTTAAAAATTCAATTCAATAAGTGGTTATTAAATACCTGTCTACTATAAAATGCAGCTGGGTCTGGCATCTGAGGATGGGGGATTAAGAACCAATTCTGCCATATACTCCTTGTGTGACCTTGGGTGAGTCTCTTCATCTTTGGGCCTCAGTTTCTTCATCTTCAAAATGAGGGGGTTGGACCGAACCTTCCCAGCTTTCAATCCATGATCCCATTGCCCTAGAAGGGATTCTATAAAAACTAAAGGCAACAGTCATTTATTTTCCTAGTAAAAGGGTATATTGATGTGTGGGGAATTCAACATTAAATAAAATGCTGGTCCTTGCCTTTGTGAAAGTTTAATAATTATATCACACTGGCTAACAGCACAAGATAATTTATGCTATCTTACTAAGAGGTAACAGAAAAATGTTACCTGAGTTTAAGAAGGGTTATCAGGTATCAGGTAATCAGGTAAATTAGGAGAAGCTGATCTTCTTTGTGAACTACAGTATTTTTTAGAAGGGTCTGTGCGGCATTGGCAGAAGGCTTTATAGATAAACCTAAAATTCTGGTAAAGAACTATTGGTGTTCTGTGAATTTCATTCAGGTTGGGAATCTGGATTTGACATAGGGATTGCATTGAAGACATGCCCATGGGCTCAGACCTAATACCCATTTGATGGCGTGTTGTGTAAATCCCAAGACCCTTGGATCAAAATTGGTCCAGGCACAGACGCAGTGGATTGCGTAACAAAGTAAAAAAAACCAAACCAACAACAAAAAACCCCAACTTCCTTGTACTCGTCTCCTACTGGCTGTTCATGCACCGTGACCCACATAAAACATTTCGGCTCCCTTCTGGACCACGAGGGGGCTCTGCTAGAAGCTTTTAATCTCTGACGTTAGACGGTCAGCTGGGGAACTGATTCTTTTGGGCGTTTTATTCGTTTCCCTTTCTGTTGCCGCATTTTTTTTTTTTTTTGTAGCGCTTATGGTTACATCTTGTCCTATTTGGCACATTGTGTAAAACCACATCTATAACACTGTGTATCGTTCCCGGGTTCTTTGGAGATAAGCCTCCCACCCAAAGAAGACGAAGTCACTGGGGTGTAGATAAACTTCTGGCTAGCCTACACCCTCTCCCCGCCGCGGCCCCCGCCTTTATAATCTTTCCAAAGCTGGGTTCGTACCCGAAGTGAGTTAACACTTCTTCCCGCCCTGGCCTCGAATCTTCCTTGGCTCTTGCCTGGGAAGTTGCAGCCTTCTTCCCAGGCTTTCTGTGGCTGCTTCTTAAACTCCCTCCCGACCCATCTTCCCGCTCCCAGCCTGGGTTCTTTGGCGGGCTTAGCACCCAGCCCAAGGCGAGCCCCTTCTGATCCGAGAATCCCTTGTAGCGTAGCTCCCAGACGCGTAGCGTGGGAAGCCGCCGCCTCGACCCATTCGGGCCCGGCCCAGACTTCCAGGCCGCTCCGGGCTTTGCGTCGCAGCTTCTCGGCTGCTCTGCTGACGGGCTGGCCGGGGCGTTCTGGGGGCTTTGCGGCGGCATCCCGTTAGCGCCTCGTCAGCACTCTTTTGTGATGGGTGGTGGGGGTGTCGGTAGGGGGTAGAATGTAATTCTGTTAGGGCTCTCCCGATTTTATCCTAAAAAACGAAACAACAAACCCAACCAAAAATGAGACCGCGATTTTGGGGTGGGCCCCACTTAAGGAAAGGTTTGAGTTCTGCGGTGGTTCTTTTCTCTCTCCTCTGGAAAGCCACTCCGAATCTCTTACCCTGCCCCCGCCCGGATGATGGCAGGGAGTGGGTAGAGATGGACCGGGAAGCATTTGGGGGAGGGGAGGTCCTCATGGTGCACTGATCAGGGGCGCACTCACGTCCCTTTAGCGGGGTCGCAGCCTCGAAGTACCCCGGCAAGGTCCGGGAGGCGGCCAGGGCCTAGGAGCCTGTGGAAGGGTTTAAAGGAAAGGGGCGAGGCCTCAATGGTCTCAAACTAGGGACCCCCCCAGGTGACCCCACTCCGCGAGTACGGAGGGAGGGGGAGGGTGAAGGGGTGGTGCACGCGCGCGCGCCACGGAAGCCCAGGACCACCCCACGCACGCGGCAGCGCACAGACCAAAGCTCGCGGCCGGCTGGCGGGCTCGCGGCTCAGAAGCTTCCTGGGGGCTTACAACGAGAGCCGCTGCGCCGCCCGGCTGGGCGATCGCCATGCGCATGCGCGGTCCCAGCGCCATTTTGGTGGCCGGGCGCGGAGGTGAATCCACTGTGAGGAGAGAGCGGCGGCAGCGGCACGGCTCCCCGGATAGGGTCTGAATTGCTGAGGGAGGAGGAGGCGGTGGAGGAGGTGGCGGCGGCGGCGGCGGCGGCGGCGGCGGTCGTGGCGGCGGCGGAGGCGGGGGGTGCGAAACGGCTGCGGGAGGAGACATGGCCAACATTGCGGTGCAGCGAATCAAGCGAGAGTTCAAGGAGGTGCTGAAGAGCGAGGAGGTCAGGATTGAACTCCCGGCCGTCCCCCGCCTCTTCCCGAGGCCGAGCGGTCCCCTCCCGGGCACGACCTCCTCTACCCTCTGCCACCACCCCCCCCCCCCCCCCCCCCCCCCCCCCCCCCCCCACCCGCCCCTAGCCCCACCCGCCCCCGGTCCGATCCTCCCCCCCCCCAGCAGCCCCCACTCCCCCACATGCCCGGTCCCCTCTGCGGCTTGTCGAGGAGGCAGCCTCCCTCTTCTCCTCCAGCCCTTCTCCACCCCCCGCCCCGGGCCCCGGTTTGGCGGTGTCACCGGCGGGAGGGCGGCGATAGGCGAGGCTTGGTTTGGGGGGGACAGCGTGGGGAAGGGGCTATGCCGCTCGGCGAGCCCGAGCCTGGAGGCCGTGGCCGCTGCTGCAGGAAGTGTGGCTGCGGCGGCGCCGGGAGGGAGCAGGCCGAGGCCGAGAAACCCCGGGAAGTGGGTTGGGGGAAGGGGAAAGGTGGGAAGAGGATCGGACCGGGAGCAGGTCTGCCTAAGGGCCTGCGGGATGGGGGTTCGGGGAGGTCCCGCATTATGAGGTTTCCCCATTTTTCCTTTGGGAAGATAACTGGCAGACATCCCTGAGCACTGATGAAAGAAGGAAGGGAGATACTTAATGATTTCTTCTTAGATGTGTTGAATGAAAGGTAGGCAGGAAAGGGACAGGACAATATGGTGGTTTAGTGTCCTAGTGGAGTGAAGAGATTTTTTTTCAGCTGAAATAAATGATTGATCGCAGGTCCCCCAGGAATGGACCCCTTCATTGACCCCTCAAGTGTTTTGTCTGAGGCAGGCAGTTCTTGGTTGAGTTTAATATTTTTAGTCAATGATAGTGGTTGATGAGAACAGATTACAGTACTGTTTTTATATAATTTTTAAAGGTCGGTAGACAATATATCTTTAAGACATTGTCTCGATGACTTAAGTTATACAGTAAACTTAATTATGTCCCTTTTAGTTAACTTGTATACCTTTGAAAAAGTGCATTTGAAAATATGAAAGTTCACCGATTATCTTCTCCTGAACAAGAATGATAGGTGATTTAATTATCATTTACTGTTCGAAGAATGACTAAAAATTTCCACTTGGCCAAAATTCCTCCTGTTTCTTCTAGATATGTGCAGCAGCATTAGTGCTGCATATATGTAACAGTCTGGTGATATTATTATGGTTTGTCATGTAATTCAAACAATGCTGATCTCTCAAAATAGTTTTCCTACACTTAAACAAATATATATATATAAATAATGCTTTACTTATTGCCATATGATGATTAAAGTATGGAATTGTTTAATTGGAAATGTATATATTCCCTAAAATAGAAGTGGAATATTTAGTATGATTACATTATGATCATGAATGATCTCTTTTAAATTTATTGTTATTATAGTAGTTTGATAATAAGTAAGAGTGCTGTTTTGAAATTTAGTGTTCTGTTTAATTGATGAAGAGTAAAATCATCAGGTTGAGAGTAGACCTAAAGACTTACTGAGTCTACAATAATCATGAAAAAAAAATGCCACATCTTTATAGGTAGACATAGTATCTTATGTTTTTTTTTTAAATTTCTTTACTAGCTACTTTTATACAATTGAGATGTTTGTATATTGTGCTAAGTATTCCAAATGAGTTTTCAACAGAGCATGTGTGTGAACTTTGACCTGTATGTTTGTTCAAGTGCCAAAATGAATGGAAGAATGACTGTGTATTTTTGTGATACAGTGCAGAAACCACTGCGCTCTTTCGAGTCCTAAGTGTCTGCACTGCTACTGACTATTAGGTGATTCTAACTTTAATGAAATGGAGGTGCTTCGGGGCATCTGATCTGAGTAATCATAGTAAAAGAATAGGTTTTCTTTGTGTGGACATATCTGATTGCTATTTTAAAAATAGATTTTATATGGCAAATTTGTATAACACTTAATATGGATTTAATGCTTCATTATTCATTTCCTAGTTACTAAGTTTATTTTACCACTTCTAATATTGGTTTCCTTGACCCGTTTTATAGATGACTGACTTAGGGACTTGAGTTTAGGGTTTCTAGAAATACTTGTTTATGCATAACTGAATGAATACAACTATTCCTATGTACTCCATGTCCACTTGGGAGTTGTTTGGGACTGGTAAAATTAGAATGGGAAACTATCTTGTGTGTCCAGAAGAAAAATCATAGATGGCTGGGTCAAGTTATCTTTTGGAAACTTCACTCCATCCATATATATCTGAAAGCAAGCATTCCCTTCTTTGCCCTCCTCCTCCCAAGTTGGTAGAAAAGGAAGGGTCTCACCATTTAATCTTGGATGAAAACAGTTTCCATCACGTATTTTTCTTAGGTCAAGCTCTGCAAAAGGATTCTAATACCAATTATGCTTATTAGAGGAGGACTCCTAACTTAATTCATGTATTTTGTTTATGTTAACAATATTTGGTCAAGTTAATATTTTTCATTACTTTGGGTTTTTTTCCTTTTCCAAAGTTTGTTTATATACTCTGAGCCTGTATTTACTGAGAATATCAAAGGCAATTTGCATTTCAGCAGCCTTTGTAGTTGTAAAAGAACACTTTTATGGTAAGAATTCTTACTATAAAACATACAGTAAAAAAATATAAAAAAATCTGGACAATCCTGTCACAAGATAACAAGTTAACACTTTTATAGTAAGAATTCTTAACTTGTTATCTTGTGAAAGGATTGTCCAGATTTTTTTCTTAGCTCTCAATTTGGAAATCTAATTGATATAGTCTTTTCCAAGTTTCTTATTAATAAGATTTCATCTGAGTTTGATCTCTAATCCTACTTAACAAATCATTTAGAAAATGTTTTTTAAAGAAATAGTAACTCAAAATTAATGGAATGGAATATAAGGGAGGTCCCCTGTCAGCCCTGAGTTATCCATTAGAAGTTACTATTTAGTTTTACTTTCATTGTTGATAGCAAGGCAATCTTAAAACAATGAAGTTTTATTTTTTGCTGTTAACTTTTATTTATATGACATTGAAATGGAATTAATGGAATAATTAGTGGGAAAAGGTGACCTTTTTAGTGAGATATTTTCACCCTGGAATTCAATACTATTTGTGAACAGATTTTCTTCCAAGGTAGATTTGTTTAAAAAAATTAAAGCTCTTGAAATACGAAAAGAACTTTTGGTCTTTCATAGGGTCTTTAAAAGGTCATCATGTTCAGTGTTTTGAATGTGATTACTGATTTTGGAGAGATAAATGACACCTATAATTAGCTTAAAAATATGTAGATGTAAAAAAATTGCTTTTCATTTTGAGTGAAAACAAAATATAATTTTGTATATTTTTAAAGTTGCTGTTTAGTAGGCAAGATCTTTTGTCTTTAGAGAGCACATAAACTCTTGTTTTTTGATACTGCATAGTGACTGTAGTTTAATTAGTTGTATTTATTTTATATTTGTATCTCCACACATTTGGCAGAGTTTATAGACCTGCATTTGAGGAAACTTAAATTTATAGAATAAAATCTAATTTGTTAAAATGAAACCAGTTTGAATACATATTAATTGCATTTGCCACATATCAGATTTTCATGCCATGTTGGTTTTTAAAGTGTTAGATGTTCCTGTTAAATTTTGAAATTGATATTGATTGCTTCATTTGAAGCTAGTTGTTGGACTTTGTTTTTAGAATATTTATTACGCTTTCTTTCGAAGATCAGTGCGACTGTTAACAGTAGGAACCAAATAAACTCACAACTGAGGAACTCACAGATATTTTCACACTTTTTATTGTCCACTTGCTTAACTGAAAACATAGACTCTAGCCCAGATGTTGTTTTAGTTGTTACAACGTATTAAATGTTCTTTTCTGGTAATGTTTTTCTTTTAAACCAAAAGATGAAACTCTGCCTGAAAGAAAAGTGACCGTAATATTTAATATAGTGAAAAAAATGTGCTTTTAAAGAAAAATCAATGTCAAGCCATTAATGTTAACCCATTTTTAGCTAGTTGCCTCACATATAGTGCTCAGTGAAGTTGTGTATATATGGTAAAAAGTAAGGTATATAGATTTACTTGAAAGTTGTGCCATGGACCAGCAATATTGTGTTTGGTATGTTTTTCATGGCTGTTCATCTGGTAAGGACATAGATGGACCTAAACCTGAACTGTTCTACCTCTGTGCACAAAATTCACACCTCCTACTGTTCCTGTGAACATGTCCTCTCACCATAAGCAAACAGTTTTCTAACTTTAAATGGCTTCCCATCTGCTTGCTTACAAAGACCAAATTCCATCTGACACCATTGACAATTAGGCTCCAACCTACTTTTCTGGCATTATCTTATATTAATCTTCTTTTAAGTAGTCTGTGCTTCATTTATACTGGATTATTGCCCTCAGATACATCTTGGCCTTTGCCACCTTCTTGCCTTTGCTCACATTCTTCCCTATTTGTGGAAAGCATTCTGATCCTAAACTTCTTGTGTCTTAACGGGTTTTTTTATTCCTTGTAGATCTCTTTCTAATTTGTACTAGTGACCAGTAGGTGGCATAGTAGATAGAGTACTGGGCTTTGTGTTAGAAAGACATGGAATTCAAATCTTGACTAAAACCCTTTACTAGTATATGTGCCTGTGGACAAATCATTTAACCTTTTAACCTTTTCCTCATCTGTAAAAATGGGGCTAGTAATAACATCTGCTTCACAGGTTGTTTTCTGGATCAAGTAAAGAGAATATATTATCAGAAAAATATCTAGAGGACTAAAGTGGGTCTTGACAGTGAAAGAGATTAATCTCTTTTTTGTGATTTTGGAAGTATTTCTGGATCATTATTTTGGGTAACTCCTTTTGTAACCTTAGGAACTGAGGCCACAGGTAGAAAAAGAAATAGATTTGGAGTCAGAAGACCTGGGTTAATTCTTGACTGTGCTCCTTACCACCCATTTGATTTTGAGAAAGTCTCATCACCTCTCTAGGTCTCAGTTTTCTTGTCTGTAAAATAAGGAGGTTGAACTGGATGACCTCTTACGATCACTAGATCAATAGATTTAGAACTGTTCTGGCTCAAAATTTTGTGACACCTTGAGTCCCCTCTTCTGCTGAGCATTATCTTGCAGTCCTGGAAACTTCTTTTTCAGCTGTTGTTCATCCTTCATTTTCAAAGAACAATGACATCACAATGTTGGTGTCAGGGTACCTCCACTATGAGTTTGGAAGGCTCTACCAAAGGTCAGGCACAAGTAGTCCTATAGAAGAACATTTAAATGGAGGTGGCTCTGGATTTTCACAGCTTCCTTTGTGCTTCTTAGATTCTTTTTTGCTCATGGAGAAGTACTTCTTTGACTTGGTCACACTATGCTGTGTGGTCTTGTGCTATTGTCTCCCACATCTTAGAGTTGTTACTAAAGTTCTTAAGAGAGACCTTGAGAATGTCCTTGTGCTTCATCTTCTGACCACAGTGTGAATGCTTGCCTTTTATGATTTCTCTGTAAAATAATCTTTTGGGTAAGTGTGCCTTTGGCATTTGGGCTATGTGGTCAGCCACTGGAGTTGTGCTCTCTGCATTAGAGTTTGAATGCTTGTCTTTGAATGCTTGTCACTCAAACTCTACTGCTAAGCATTCATACTCTTTCTTAGCTACTGTTGGGGTGGGAGGAGTTTTTACTCTGCATCACTGGCATAGAATAGGTGAAAAGAGAAATCTTTGAAAACAGATCTATAGATGTTGTCAACCATAAAAACTCAGATCACATAATTTGGGTTTTGCATATTTTTACTGGTACAGCATATGTGCCAAAATAACATTTTTTGATTTCTATCTAATTCCACATGTTGATGTCTAATGTACTTCATTTTCTTTATATCTTAGGGAAGATGTTTATTGGAATATAGAGACACCACAAGCTGTCATAATTCCCTTACCCTTCCAGTTACCTAAAAGCCTGTTCATAACTTGTCTTACTATTATAGGTCATTGATCTGTGGAACTTGTTTTAAGCTTCAGACAAACTACCTAGGAAATTGAGAGTATTCTTGCTAGCACCTGGTTGAAACTGATGCGATACTTTTACTCCCTATAAATGTTATGATAGAGTTAAGAATGTCTGTGTTTGGATTCCAGAGCAGCACCTGAGACTATTTCCTGGTCATTTTGACTTTATCTTTTTTTTTTCTTTTTGGAGGGTAGAAGGCAGTGCAATTGGCGTTAAGTGACTTGCTCAAGATCACATTGCTAGTAAGTGTTAAGTGTCTGAGGTCTGATTTGAACTCAGTTTCTCCGGACTCTAGTGCTGGTACTCCATTCACTGTGCCACCTAGCCACCCCAGTTTTGACTTTATCTTGTGCAAAAACTTATCTCTTGACTGTGTCCTGGGTTAACTATATCTGTTTCTGTCTTATCTCCTTGCTGTTTTTTCTTTTTCCTTTTCTAAATTTTTTTTTCTATTGATCAGAGCTTTAAAATATATGCACAAATAGATCTTAAAGTGGGAAAAGGGGGTGGTTGATTTTTAAGGATCTTTAGCTTTTGTTACTCTGAATAGAGTTAATATTTCATTGAAACCTTGGACTAGAAATGAGTTGTTGTCTATGTACCCATAGCTACTTGTTATTTGATGTTGATAATACTATCTGTAATTTAGAGCTATTCTTTTCTTCTGTTTGAAAAAAAGAGCAATTTGTATTTTATTATTCCTTGTTAACAATTCATCATTAAGTTACCAGTTGCTGAATATCAATTTTGAATGAAATTTAGACAAAATAAAACTACTTGTCCTTGAATTGCACAAGTTTAAATAGTAAGGTGGAAACTAAATCTCATATTCAAGTGATTCTTTTTTTTTTTTTTTTGCCTTTTGAAGGGCAGTTGGGGTTAAGTAACTTGCCCAAGGTTACATGGCTAGATTTTTTGTGTTATGTGTCTGAGGTCGGATCTGAATTCAAGTCCTCCTAACTCCAGGGCCAGTACTCACTGCGTAGCCACCCCTAAGTGATTCTTTTTTGTAGATATTTTGCCTCCAAAAAGGGAGACATGGAATGAGGACCAGAAGTTTTAAAATTGAATGCCATTTTCAAGAATTTAATTTCCTCCCCCTAGTGAAAGAGCCCCAGAAGACTGAGCAACTAGCTTCTATTAACTCCTTTAAGTATGCTTCTTTTACTCGACTATGGTGTCATTCATCTCTCTAGCTATTCTAACAACCACTCTTAAGCTGTCACTACTGACTACCAAAGCAAGTGAAGGAGAGAAATAATATAGAAGTAAACACTTATCTTATTTTTAAAATAGTGCTCCTGGGTTGTTTAAAGGTTAACCTTTTGTTTACCTGAAATGGGCAAATTGCTTTCTCAGACCCTTTTTAGTGGCCACAATTTCTGTTTCAAAGCAAGAATAAAAATGGGTGTGTGTATGTGTGTGTGTGTGTGTATGTCTGTATGTATGTGTATATGTATGTGTGTGTATCTGGGGAGGGGATTTGAGGAGATTGATGGTAGTGGTATATACAAGGGAGGCAGAAATAGTTCATGTAGGAAAATTTTTTTTACTGCCTTTATTGAAATATGTACATATATACTGGTCGCTGTGGAGTCAGATAACATGAGAAACTTGATGAAAAGCAACTTTTGATCACTGTAATATAGCCATTGTTATTACACTCTATCTTGTCTATCACAAATTAATAAAAACTAGATTTTATTATTTTGTCTTTCCTTAAGAGTGAGGCAGTATAAAACTTAGAAAAAATATAAAAGAAACTAGTACTTATTCCAACTGGTAATGAGAACATAATAACACAAACCAAGGAGAGAATAATTTTCATAGCACAAATGTGAATTTAGCAAAATAGGATTTTTAATCACTTAACATCAATGCAAAAATAGTCTGTGGGGAAAGGACAATAAACTTAGAAGAACAGTGTGAATAAAGGGCTGGACTTAAAGTCAGAAAGTTTTGGGTTCACATCCTGTGTTAAATAATACCTTTGTGACTCTAGCCAAGTCACTTAAATTCTTTAAGCATTAGTGTACTACTTATTTGTAAAGTTGGTTGCACTTAACCTCACTGAGTGGTTGTGAGGAACAAATGAGATCACATTTTTTTTGCAAGCATTTTGCAAAACTTACAAATGATAACTATAATTATTAAAATGATGTACTAGGCCTCATAGCAGATATACCTCTATAAATTAGCTTAGAAATGAACTTTTCCTATTTTTAAGGCTTTTAAACCTGGCAAAATTTCCTTAAGGCCTATGTAGGGATATATATTCTTTCCTTTACTTGGAGCCAGTAACTGGCATTTGGAATTCTACTGTGACTAAAGTGCTCTGAATCAATCTCAGGTTAATCTTCATTGAACCATCGTAGTGGGGAAGCATGTATAAGATGTATTAAAAACACCCTAATGTTTTCTTTAAAAGAATGAGTTTAAGTAAGGTTAAGCATGTTCTGTGTGACTCCAAAGAATGGGGTGGGTGGGATAGAGGGAGCCATTTTTTTTAGCTGAATTTATAAGGAAATAACAACTTACGAGAATTTGGTTGTAAATTGTAGCAAACTTGGCAACAGATTGTTTGGTTCTAGTAGTTTTATTAATTTTTATAGTGTTACAGAAATAAAAGACAAAAAAGGTATCAAGGACATTAGTTTCCAGTCTTAGGTAAAGATCTACTGAGGGTGTACAGAGAGGAAGATATCAAAATCTATGGAAAAATTCACAGGGAACTGGAGACACATAACTAAAATACTTAGTGATTCATACTCTAGTTTGTGCAATCCTTGGTGTCCAGCAGCATCCCATTTCCATTGCTGATCACTGAATTAATTTGTGTGTCAGTCTTGAATAAATAGTTCAGGAAGTAACAGGTGATCAATTTGTATGATTCTACAAATGCTTCTTTTGTATATGTGTGTATAAACAGATAGACTAATGGTAAGAGTACATGTTCATTTTTTCTTCATCTTCTTGGAGAGGGGAAGCCGGGGCACTTGGGGTTAAAGTGAGTTGCCCAAGGTCACACGGCTAGTGAGGCTAGTGAATGTTAAGTATCTGAGGTCAGATTTGAACTCAGGTCCTCCTGACTCCAAGGCTGGTACTCGATTCACTGCCCCACCTTGCTGCCCCAAGAGTACATGTTCATTTTTTTTTTTTTTTTGCCTTTTGGAGGGCAATTGGGGTTAAGTAACTTTCCCAAAGTTACACGGCTAGTTTTTTTTTTTTGTGTGTGGGTGTTGTGTCTGAGGCCGGAACCCGAACTCAGGTCCTCCTAACTCCGGGGCCGGCGCTTTACTCACTGTGCCACCTAGCTTCCCTAAGAGTACATGTTCTTAAGAAAAAAATCTTCCACTAATATGATGAACTTACAGAATGGACATAACACATAGTCTAAGATTTGAATAAGAGATTCACTTGGAATAGTCAGCTATTAATGACCTGGTTATTCTAGTCACTGTACTGAAGTTTGTCATTTCCCAGGTATAGGGTCATTTAGTGAAAAATTTAAAAATATGGGCCTTTTGAAAATTAGCATGAAAAAGGGAAAAAAGATTGCACATTGAATGAGAGGGGACTTTGGTGGTAGGTAGATGACGGAATATTGAAGATTGTATATGTGATGAGAAAGAGAAATGAAAGCAATTGAATTATAAGGATAGATTTATTACAGAAAAGAACCTAAAGCTTAGTGTGAGAAATTTAGGGGAGAAGAGGGAAGGAAGGACCATATAGTTAATGGCCTTTATTTGAGGAGGACATAATACATTTAGCTTAAACTAGGGACACTTTGATTTTTGGGCTGATTACAGTTACTATTTTATATAACAATTACTTTGGTATTTAGGTGGTTCTGTAATCTCAGTAGCACAGATTGCAGCCCAGCTACTTTTTTTTATACTGTGCAGCTCTTCTTGACCTCTGTAGTCTCTGTCCATTGTGATAGGGTCTCTTCTAGGTCTCTTGACATAGTGTCAATTCCAGTTAAGCACATGTTGTCTTTCTCTTATGCCTTGCTCTCTCAATGACCTTCTCAATTCCTTCATTGCATCCCCATTCCCACCCACCCCCAGCTGTGTTTAGATTTATATTTAAGTGAGAAAATAAAAACTCTTCTTTGGGAACCTCCCTCTTTTCCTATTTAGTGCCTTTCAAAGCCCCTTGAATTCATCCCTCCTTTTCTAGCTTCAGAGGAGGTAACCTCCCTTGAACCTACATAATCTTCTTCATCTTTAGGTGATTGTGGATGAAGTCATCCCATCTTTCTAATCTTTAGTATTAATTTCTTTATCCATTGGCTCATTCCCTGGTGTGTACAAACATACCCAAGTCTCCTTCATACCAAATGAGCTCTCACTAGATTGTACTGTTCTCTCAAATTTAAGCCTGTGCTCCTCCTGACAGCTGAACTCTTAGAAAAGAAAGTGTGTACTTGCTTCCTTTTCACTCCTCTCATATTTCTCAGCTCGTTTTGGTTTGACATCTGATTTCTCACTCAACTGGTGTTACTCTTTCCAAAGTTACCAGTGGTCTTAGACAATGGCCAGAATGGATGACCTTTTTTCAGTCTTCGATCTGCTTGATCTGCATAGCATTTGGAACTGTTGGTCACCACCTCCTGGATGCTCTTTCCTCTTTGGGTTTTCATAACACTGTTCTTGTTTGATTGGTTCTCCTCCTACCTGGCTGCTCATTCTCATTCTACTTTGCTGACTCATTTTCCATTTCACACTCCCAACCATGGGTGTTCCCAAAAGCTCTGGCCCTGGACATTCTTTCATTCTCCCTTGACACTTTCTTAGAGACCTCATCAACTCCCTCCCCCTCTCTTTACCACCTCTATACAAACTGTTTCCAATTTTATGTATTATGTACCCAGCTTTTTTTCTCCTGAGCTCTCTCCTCAGCTTCCTATTGAATATTTAAAATTGGTTTTCACATAGACTTAAAACTCCTTCTTTCCTAGCTCTGTTTCTTACTCTCCATTCTTCACCATTTTGAGTTAATGGCCTTCTCACCCTGGAACATCACTTTAGCCCTATGGCCCCCTTCTTCCATTAGTAAGAAGCTCCCTTTTTTGTTGTTCTCCTTGCCTCACCCATTAGAATGAAAACTTCTTGAAGGTAGGGACTCTCTTTGTGCTTATATTTGTATCCCTAGCGCTTGTGCTAAGTGCTTAATAAAATTCTTGTCAACTGACTTGTGTTGAAAGCAGAAATCATTTTCTTTCTCCCCAAACTTAGCCCTCCTGAATTTCTCTGCTTCTGTCTAGGATGCCAATCCTTGGCATTATCTTTTACTCACTATCCTTCACCTCATATGTCCAGTCATTTTCTACACTTTGTAATTTCTGCCTCCACAACATATTTTTGGGAATGGCTGTTATTCTGATATGCATGCTGTCCCAAAAGTCTTGGTGCAGTTTAGTGTTACACATCATACAAGCTTCTGGGGCACCTTGTATTTAAGTCAGCTCTTTATATATCTCAGTTATCAGTCCTTTATCAGAAGTTTGCTGCAAAGACAAATTTTTCTCTTTGCTAACATGGACCACACCCATAGCTAGCCCAATTCCTATTCACATGCTGTTACTGTTGAACTAGCCTCTAAATTGGTCTCCATGCCTCAGATCTCTCCTCTAATCCATCTTACAAACTATCAAAGTAATTTTCATAAAGTACAGGTATAATCATTCCATTTCCCTATTTAATAAACTCCAGTGGCTTTCCATTATTAATCTATAAATAACATCAGATATACTCCTATGTTTGACAATTAAAGTTCTCATCATCACCCAGCCCCAATTTACCTTTTCAACCTTATTTATTATATATTTTTTCCCCTTCCTACATCTGACAGTCCTGCCAAATTTTGTTTTGGCTGTTTTTCTTTTTTTTCTTTTTGCTTTTTGGAGGGGGGAAGGCAGGGCAGTTGGAGTTAAGTGACTTGCCCAAGGTCACACAGCTAGTAAGTGTTAAGTGTTTGAGGCCTGATTTGAACTCGGGGCCTCCTGACTCCAGGGCTGGTGCTCTGTTCACTTTGTTTTTCTAATAATTAGTGATTTGGAGCATTTTTTCATACAGCTGTTGATGGGTTGGCTTTTCTTGATTGAGAACTACTCATTCATGTCCTTTGACAATATATCCATGTTGGAGAATGACTGTTCTTATAAACATTGTATCCCAGAAGTATTATTGTAGCTGTGCAGCTTATTATACCGTGTTTCCCCGATAATAAGACACTGTCTTATAAAATTTTTTGGACAGAAAAACACCAGAGGGCTTATTTTCAGGGGAGGGCTTATTTTAATGAACATTGACAGCAATTTTAATAAACAGGTATATGTGAACAAAAAAATGTACCTTTATTCAATAAGCAAATCACTGGGTAAGAACAGGATGACGCGCTCACTGCTGCAGCTCTGATTGGATGCAGCTCGGAGCGCAGCGTGCGTTTCACGGGGGGGGGGGGGGGGGGGTGCATACAGAGGGTACCATAATGTAGCATGTAGCGCTCACTACAGTAGCAATCTCAATAGGGCTTATTTTCGGGGGGAGGGCTTATTTTAGAGGAATCTTACACAGTAAGGGGAGGGCTTATTTTGGGGATAGGTCTTATTATCAGGGAAACACGGTATTTAACTTACAGACTTTTGGGACTCCCTAATATTTAAATCAGTTCTTTATATATCTCAGATAGCAGAACTTTATCAGAAACTTTGTTGCAAAGATTTTTCTTTTTAATCTTAACAGCATTAGTTTTGTTTGTGCAAAATTCTTTTGTTTTATTTCATCAGATTTATCAGTTTTATCTTCCATAATCAATCACCTCTATCCATTGTAAAATTATGAACTTTTCTTCTCTCCATAGGTGGGAAAGCTATTTTTGTTTTTTGTCCCTTTATGACCATGTAACTGTTTGGATCTTATTGTGGTGTGGCATGACATCTTGGTCAAAACCTAATTTCTACCAGGCAACTTCAGTTTTCTCACCAGATTTTTTTGAAGTGAATCCTTCCTTACCTCAATAATTGGAGTCTTTGGGATTATTGAATACTAAACTACTATATTTATTTGCTTCTGTATGTTGTGTATCTAACTGATTCCATTATCATCTCCATTTTTTAACTAGTGCCACATTGCTTTGATGATTACTGCTTTGTAGTGTAGTTTGAGATCTGGTACTACTAAACCTCCTGTTTTCCCATTTTTTTCTTCATTATTTCACTTAAGAATCTTTACTTTTTTCTTCCTCCAGGTGAGTCTTGTCATTATTTTTTCTTGATCTTTAAAATAATCCTTTGATAATTTACTGAATAAGTAAATTAATTTTGGTATTATCATTTTTATTACTTTGGCATGTTCAACATGTGGACAATTAATCTCTTAATTTAGGTCTGTTTTTATTTCTGTGAAGTGTTTTGTAGTTCTGTGTGTGTGTGAGTGCGAGCACATGCATGCCTGTGACTGTATATCTATCTTATCTATTTGTCTATAGATCTATATAGCACATAACTTGCTGTGTGTATCTCTTGGTAGGTTTTCTTCCACATATTTGATACATTTTATAGTGGAATAGAATTTCTTGTTATCTCTTCTTGTTGGTTTTTAGTTACGTGGAACTTATAATGATTTGTGTGTATTTATTTTATATCTGATATTTTGCTAGTTATTGTCTGAATTAATCTTCTGGTTGACCCTCCAGGCTCTCTGTGTATATTATCCGCCAAAAGCAATAATTTTTGTTTTTTCTTTGTACTTATTTTCTCAATTTATTAGTTACCATTTCTAGTACTGTTAAATAATAATGGTGGTAATGGACATCTTTAACTCTGATCTTAATGGAAAGACTTCTGGAGTTTTTATCACATGCAGTATGCTGTTCTTGGTTTTAGATAGATGCTGTTTATTATATTGATAAAAGTATCATTTATTCCTATGCTTTTTAGTGTTTTTAACAGAAATGGGATTGCAGTTTTTTAAAAGCTTATTTTCTGCAACTATTGATATAATTATGTGATTTTGATAGTTTTTATTAATATGGCCTACTATATTATAATCTTTCCAATATTGAATCTATCCTGTATTCCTTGTATATTCCTTATCATAACTTACTGTCTTTATAAAGAGTAGACTCTTACAAATATTAAACATTTTTATTCCAGTATTCATTTAGAGATACTATATTGTATAAGCTTTCTTTTTCTTGTGTCTCCCTGGTTTATGTATTGAGATAGAAGGAATTAGGTTTCATCTCATTTCCTCTTTTTGCAAGCAGTTTATTTGATAATTGAAATAAATCTTTCTTTGATAGAATTTACTTGTAAATCCATCTGGTCCCAGTGATTTTTGTGGGGAGGGGATTTCATTTATGACTTATTCAGTTTCTTTTTTCTGAGATTGTATGTCAGATCCTCTCTCAATCTCTTCTTCTGGGTATTTTCTATTGTAAATATGCATCTATTTCATTTAAACAGTTTTGCTGGCATATAATTGTGCAAAACAATTTCTAACATTTTTCTGTGTACTTTCTAAAATGTATCATTGATGTTCTTATTCTTTTTCATCACTATCATTATTCTTTCTCACTTCTTTTCACCCCCTCAATTAAAAAAGCTCTCTTTTTCTACAAATAAGCAAAGTCAAATAAACCAATACATACATCAGTCATGTTGGATTATATACATGTCATTAGCTCTAGTTCATCATTCCTCTATCAAGAGGTGGGGAAGCATGTTGGATCCTCTATAATTGTGATTGGTCATTACATTTGTCAGAGTTCTTTAGTTTTTCGAAACTTTTTCTTTTTAGTGTTGTGGTCATTGTATATATTTTTCTTTTGCTTCTGCTTACTTTTAAGGCTTATTTGTTGATTATACTACCTTTTCTGTTCATAATTTTCTCTTTGATCTTTATGTTGCTTTTCTTGCAAAAGTGTTTTTTAATAATATTATTCATCATTACATTACCATTTGGTGACTCTAAATCTTTAGCTGTGGTTTCTATGACTGAGGGCCACACATCATCACTAGGTATATATCAGTGTTGAAAAGATGGTCCTTGAGAAGTAATGTGATATAGTGGAAAGAGCTGATCTCAAAGACAAGACCTGGGTTCAAATTCTGCCTCTGTTAACACCCTGGAACTTTGGCATTCTGAGAAAGTCACTTAAACTCTCAGTGCTCCAGGTAGGTCTCTTAAGAATGTAAGTTGCAAAAGTTAGTTGCCAATTTACATTGATAGAAGGAATTTCTATCTTTATTGGGCATTCCATATAGCAAAGAAATCATAAATTAGATCACATTCAGGGAGAAGTTTGGCATCTTTAAAAATGCTGCATCTTCCCTAATACAGTCCAGTCTACTGTCTTTGTCATTCAGTTGTTAGCCCAGTCCATTGCCTGTTTGCAGTGTTTTAAGATACACATACTAATGGAGCAGAACAATTAGCTACTTGTACAGCTGAATATTATAGGAGAAAGAGAGATGGGAACAAGCATTAAGCACCTACTCTCTACCAGGTACTGTGCTAAGTTCTTCTCAAAAATTACTTTATTTGTTCCTTAGGCCAACCCTGGATTAAAAAAAAAGAACAACGCTGAATGGTAGGTGTTATTATTATAATGTCCCCATTTTACAGTTGTGGAAACTGAGGTAAACTGGTTAAATGATTTTTGCCCAGTGCCTCACAACTGGATAAGTGTCAGAGGTTGGATTAGAACTCAGGTCTTCCTGTTCCAGGCCTAGTGCTCTATTCACTGTGCCACAGTGGGAATTCTTTGTTCAAGTGGTTTTTCCCACCTGTATATTTTGTCTGAACTCTTGCAGAATTACAGATCTCATTTAAAGGCTCTATATTTTCCTGGGGCTTGATATAATATACATTGTCATCAAAAATGAGAGCATCAGGAGAAACTCAAATCATCTATAGAGAATTTCTCTCCCTTTTGGATTGTGTGCTGGAGATAATCTATGGCAAGAGCAGATATCTTTTATGTGCTGACTGTTCCCTACTTATACCTTTCTTAATATCTTTCTGTTGCTGTATCTTGCAAAGTCTTATGAACTTGACTTGTACATGGGAGATACTGTGTTGACAGAGAGCCTTTATGCGATCAGATGCATTTTTGTAGTCAGCAAAAAACAAGCACAGTGGGGCCTTATATTTTCTATACCTTTTGTGCATTTGTAAAGGTATGGTCAGGTGTAGAATATCATTTTGGGAGAGCTTTTCTCTTCTACCTTCATCAAAGTTGATTTCTTTGGGTATAGGTTATTCTCAAAATTCTGTATGAATATAAAAATATGTTTATGGATTAATACTTATTCTCTTGTTTATCCTTTTTTTTTTTTCAATGATAATGTGGTCCAAAGTTTTTTTTCCAAGTATCGTTACTTTTTTCTGTTAATTCTATTACTTTGTTTCTAGTTCTTTGCTCCCTCATTTTCTTTAACCTCTTCCTAGTTTTCCTATTAATGTAGAAAACGCTGTCCCCCCAATCGCCTAGTCTTGCAACCTAGTTCATCCTCAGCTTCTCACTTTTTCATATCCTCTTTCCCATAGTTAACCTTTTCCTGAGGATTGTCACTTTTATCTTAACATTTTTCTCATATTCCCCCTGCTCTCCCTAACACTTGTAGCACTCTTTTGGGACCTCATAATCCCAAAACTGAATTATTCCAAGAAAGGCCAGCCTTAATTTGTATAGTACTCTTTGTCTATTCTATAAACCAGTCTGATAGCCCTTTACTTCTTCTCCTCTCCTCTTCTCATAAATCTTAAGTGTTTTAGAGACTTCTGCTGATATTTTAGTAGACCCTTCATAGTCTGTTAATCCCTGATATACTTGCCCTATATTACTACTCCTGCCCTCTATTCTATATTCTAGCAAAACTGGGATATTTTCTTGCCCTCCAAACATGAGTAATGTTGTTATGCCATAACTTACATATTCCCTTTGCCTTTTATCCTCCTCTCCCCCTATTGAATCTTTATTTATACTTTAAAGTAGGGGTTCTTAACCTTTTTTGTGTGTGTCATGGACCCCTTTGGCATTCTGGTAAAATGTATTGCCCCCCCCCCCCGAATAATTTTAAATTTAATAAAATGAGATATATAGAATTAAAAGAATTAATTATATTGAACTACAATTTTCAGAATTTTAGGAAACAAGTTCATGGACCCTAGGGTAGGTTAAAAACTACTTTAAAGACTATTTCAAAGGGTATAGTTAAGAAGCCATCTTAATTCCTTTGGTTAGTAATTAGCCTTTACTTTTATATCTCACATAGCATTTTCTACTATAATGTACTTAGGTTGTGTATTATAGCTTCTATATACATTATATGCCTCTATTAGATTCTAAGCTCTGCTAGGACAGAATGACTTTCTTATTTAAACTGTTTGTGGTGCCCCAAAAGTCTTGGTGCAGTTTTAAACTGTTAAGTGGTTGTATAAATGTTCTTTTTATAATTCGCCTGCCTGATAAGTCTTCCCCTCCTCTACCCATTCTTTAAAGACCAACTGAAATGTTTCCTTCTTCTTGCTCTCTATCTGTATATACTCCTTCTAACTACCCTAAAAAGGAGAAAGTTCTTATAACTTAAAAGTATCATCTTCCTATGTAGGAATGTAAAGTTTAACCTTACTAAATCACTTGGGATTTCCTTTTTCTTTTGCCTTTTTATACTTATTTTTTTTCCTTCTATTGGTCTGAAAACAAAGGCAATATTTTATTCAAGGAACTTAAAATTTGTTTTTCCAGAAATATAAATCAAAAGCCTTTATTTGTGTGTTTTTCTATCAATTTGTTTTCCCTCTAAGAGCAATTATGAAATAAAATCCACAGAACATTTATTTTTTCTCATAAGAATAAAATTAGTTCTATGGAAAGAAAATAAACCTCAACTTCACGTTATACTTCTCTTAAATCTTATATTTGAAAGTCAAATTTTCTATTCAACTGTTTTTTTCATCAAGACTGAATGCTTGAATGTTCTTTATTTCATTGAATGCCCCCTTTTTTCCCTTGAAGAATTATATTCAGTTTTGCTGGACAGGTGATTCTTGATTGCAATCCTAGCTTCTTTGCCCTAAAATTTTTTATGTCTCATTAAAAATTCATAGTCAATAAACAGTTATTGCTTTAACAAAAATGAAAGAGCCTTTCCCCCTAAAAGCTTACTTTCAATTGATGGAAAGATAATGTGTACATTTAAGTAAATACAAAGGAGTTTTGGATAGAAAAGGAGGAAGTTGCAGGTGGAGGAAGAGTGGAAAGGCTGTTTATAAGGAGGGATCAGGAGAGTCAAGTTAGAACTGGACTTTAAAGAAAGCTAAGATAATGTGCTAGAATGTGGAGATGAGGAAGTAGTATATTTCAGGCATTTCCTCTGGCTTATGTGAAAAACTACAGTCAGTCTGGTTGAACTGGAGACTGTGTGAAGCAAAGTCATAGATAAAATAAGCCTAGAAAGATTTTGGAATCAAATTGTGAAGGACTTTAAATATCAAATACAAGAGTTGTCCTAGAGCAGCATTTCTTAACCTGGGTTAAAAAAAAACCAAACTGTTATTCAATGTAGTTGGTTTTTTTTAATCCTTTGTATTTATAAATTTAAAAATATTATTCTGAAAAGGGGTCCCTATACCTCACTACACTGAAAAAAAGGTCTGTGACCCAAAAAGATTGAGAACCCCTTTCCTAGGGCAATAAAGAGCCAGTGGAGGCTGGAGTAAATTCACCTGGGGAATGGCATACTCAAAACTGTGCTTTAGGATTATCTCAGTCAAGAAGCATTTAGTTACTATGTCCCAGGCACCACTCTTTGCTAAAGACACAAAGTAAAAAAAAATGAAGTAATCTCTGCTTTCAAGGAATTTATATTTGCAGTAATAGTAATTTACTTTTGTTAAGCCCTATGCAGAGACAATGAAGCAGTCCCTATCCTCCTTGAGTTTTCATTTTATTAAGAAACAACATTTACACAGTTAATAAAATGTCATTTAGCATTTATTAATCTTCTGCTATGTGTCATGCACTTTGAAGCTTTAGAGATGCAAAGAAAAGTAACAATACATGCTTTGAGGAGCTCACAGTCTGATAGGGTGAGCAAGGGGAATATGGAGAAGGAAGGATGATTAAGAGAAGAGTTAAAGAATGTTTGATTGTCATGATGTCCTGTGATGTCATAGGACCTTTTATTTGTTTTATGTCACTTCAGTTTCTCTTTCTAGCTTCATCATCCTATATTTCGTCCTTGTTGCCTATCTCATTCCTATTACTAGGCACTTAATTATTTAACCTATTAGTTATCAACGTGATAAAGAAAAATTTGGCCTGCAAAATTTGTATTAATAAAGAAAAAATTGTAATTGAAAGATTGAGGCTACCAAGGCTAACAGATCCAAATTTGAGACTCTCAATGTTTTACTAGGCTTCCTGTTTATTTTGTGTTGGGAAATGATGAAAGGGATAATTTATATAAAATCTGTTATTCCCAAAGTTCAATTTTTGACAGAGTCCTCTGGGTATCCTCATTTGTTTTGTCATTGTGGAATTTTGTTATAATTAACATGTTTCTAAAAGTTACTCTGCAATAACAAACCATGATTCTGGAAGACCTGGGATTGAGAATACTAGTCATTTCCTAGCAAATGATGGAATTAAAATGCAGAATGTGCCATATATTTCTGGACATGGCTAGTGAAGGAATCCTACTTCACTTCACTATTCACATTTGTTGTGAGGGTCTTTTTGTTGTTTATTTGGTAGGGAAAAGAGTAGGAGAGAAAGTAAATGCTTATTAATTGGAAAAAAAATAAAATTAAAAGGAAAAATTAAAGTTGTGCTCTTAGTTTGCAGAGTTTGGAGATGGACATGAAGCCCTGTGAAGTAAAATAATAAATGAAAAATGTTCTGAATTGATTGGGGGAGGTTTTATGTATCCATTCTTTCAATTCCATTTCTGTCTTGGTAGTAACTAGATCTTGATTTGGGATTCTGTTTATTTTCTCTCAGAATGAAAGATGATTGGGGTATTTGAAATGAGACTGGAGAGTGAGAATTGCTTTCATGATGAAAAAATTGCTAATGTGTAGAGGGGAATCAACTGTCAAGCTCTCTCATTCTCTGCCTATTTTACAAACTACTAATCAACAAAACTATTTATAGAAAGGAAATAGCTTTGTTGTGCAGAAAGTTCTTTGTTAATGGTGGTCTTCCATAGTAGTAGTATTTTGTTAATCTGATCACAACCACTTCTTTGTATCTGTTAGTGGTTGGTACAATGGGTGGCACACAGTAAATATTTGTAGTAAATATCTGGTTCCTCTTTTTATAAGTTTTTCTCTAAAGAACATATCTGCATTTTGATATTTCTCTATAATGCACACAGGCATGATTATTGTCAGTGTAATGGATTCACTCTTTGGCTCTCACACTCTGATTCTAGATCTCTTTTTGCACTCTCACCCACATTAAAACTGTCACTCAACATTTTACAAACCAGAGAATTCTATTTACAAGTCAGCATTTATAACCTTTCGGTAAAATGTAGCAACTACTTGAAGCTAACTGGATTATAGCAGGGGTATGTCATTATCATAGTGTTATTTACTGTTCCTGCTATTTTAAAGGAAAATATTCAGCTTTAAGCTTTGTAGGCCTCTTGAAAATTATTATTTATTAGGTATAAATCACCACCCTTAATATACTTGCAAGTTTTAGGAGACAGCAACAGCTGCAGATGTTTCCATCTTGGGTAATATAAGTCAATATATAATCAGCTATTATCTTTGACTCCCCCTCACTTTATCTTTTGACTTCGTCTATTCTGACTTTTTGAGTGACATAAACATTTACTGTTGTGGTACCTAATAAATACTTTCCTTCTCACTCTACTTCTTAAATTTTAAGTGTTATAATGATTTTGCAAGGGTACTTGGGGAAAAATAAATGGAAAAAGAGAAAGCCTCTAGCACACTTCATTTTGGCTAAATTCCCAAATTAAGATTATCATTCCTCACCTAATGGTTTACTGTGTAACTTGTGCTTCATGTGAAGACAAAAGCTAAAGTTTTCCCTATCCTCCAGGAACTCAGGGAAAACAATAGATATCCATTTAAGTAATAAACACAAAGTAATTTTTTTATTTGTTTGGGAGGAAAACCCTGTCATTTCTGGGGAGAATCCGGAAAGGCATTGATCCTCTTATTAGAGGAGGTGGTACTAGGGTCTAGTTACTAGGCCATTCTTAAGAGCAGAAATTAGGAGGGAGTGCATTCCAGTCTTGAGAGAATTGCCTTGGTAAAGATGTGGAGACCAAGAGATGGCATGTTCTGTCAGGTCAGTTTGACTAGAGCACTTAAAGTAGATGAAATGGAGTAACGCATAATGAGTTCAGAAATGAAGGTTAGAAGCAATTGTAAAGGAATTTGAATCACAGAAATTTCTGTTTTATTGTATGGTAAATAGGGAACCACTGGAGTCTTTTTTTAGCAGGGAAGTAACATGGTCAGACTTGTGCTTTAGGAATAATTGGGGGGGGAGGTGGATTGGAAAGAGGAGAGATTTGAGAAAGGAAGAAAAACTAGAAGACTTTTGCTATGCTCTAGGTATAAAGTGATTAGGTCTTGAATTGAGGGGAGGGGGAAAGCAAGAGATTTTAAAGTAGAATGGTAAGATTGAAGAGTCAGGCTCCTCTTGAAAGTTGTGAAACTGGGTTACTAGAAGGACAGTGGTGCTTTGTGTGGAAATAGGGAAGTTAGGAAGAGTGGCAGGTTTGGGGTGACAGATGAGTTCTTTTCTTTGAATATGTTGAATTTGAGTGGCTTATGGCAGATCTATTTGTAAATGTCTAGTTAGCAATAGTTGATGGAGGTTTGGAACTTAACGCTAGAGCTGACTATATTGGCCTGGGAGAAACCTACATAAAATAATGAACTCATGGGCAGTGCATATTAAGGCAGCTATGTAGCACAGTGGATAGAACTCTGGACTTAGAGTAAGGAAGACCTGAGTTCAGATATGGCCTCAGACACCTAACTAGCTGGATGACCCTGGATTAGTCATTTAACTTCTGTTTGCCTCAGTTTTCTCGTTATGTGAAGGGGGGATAATAGCACCCACCTCCCAAGGTATAGCAAGGATAAAATGAGATATTTGTAGAGGTATTTGTAAAGATATTTGTAAAATTGCCAACTTTAACATATTATACAAATGTTAGTTATTTTAGGAGATCAACAAGAGAGGGTGTAGAGAGAAAAGACAAGAGGACCTTTGGTGTGTACCCTGAAGGGAGCCCAATATATATGATAGAACACGAACCATCCCAATTTACGGCAGATGAAGTGAGAGATCATTGCCATGAAAACCGACAGAAAGAGAGTGCATCCAGCAGGAGAGGTTGTCGTAAGTGTCTAGTGCTTCATTGAGGTCAAGAAGAATGAAGACTTGAGAAGGGCCATCAGATTTTGGCCACTGAGAGATCATTGGTATTTTGGTTGAGTGAGGTAGGAAGCCAAATTATAAGAGGTTAAGAAGTAAGTGAGAAGAGGAAATAGAGACAAGAAAAGGTATATAGTAATTTTTACTAAAAGTTTTTTCCTCTGGTGAAAGGGAGAATAGATATTGTAAAGTAGTTTAAGTGAGACAGTATATCAAATGAAGGATGTTTTTGCCGGGATAGTGGAGGAGGGAAGGCTTGAGTGTTCCAGATTAGGAAGATCATAGGATCAGATATTGAGACTTTGACGGGACCAAGAAGCCATTTAGTCCAACACTCTCATTCTATATATGAGGAAACTGAGCATTAAAGAGTTTAAGTGACTTGCCTAGGGTCATATATATGGCTATCAAGTATACAAGGCTGCTGTGAACTGAAAACTCAGAATTCTTTTTATATATTTCCCTGAGTGACTTGAGAGTAAGCTTTGTTTTAGTTCTTGATAATTTGCATTTCTTCCTTTGAGTAATCTTTGTCTTTTGACCCTTTATTCATTGTGCTCCTTTTCTTATATATATTTGTATTACTTCAGGTATATCCTGGATGTCAGATTCTTATAGCATAGATATTTGATGCAAAGATTTTTTTTCCCCAGTCCACTATTTTCTATTCTGCTGCATTCATTTTGTTTGTGCAAATGATTTTGCAGTTTCACAAACTTGGAATTGTCTTTTTGTGATTACCTCTCTTCACTTTTTTGATTAGGAATTCTTTCCCTGAGTTAGTTCTACCCATTTTCATCTTACTATTTTGAGAAAAAATGTAAAAAAAAAAAATAACATGACCTTTTTATTAGTTAAGTATACTTTCAAAGTGGGCCCAGCAGGAGCTAGGTTAAATTGAAGCTCCTCCCCCACAGCCATTCATTGTGTTCCTTTTTCCTTTCCCCCTCTAGGTTAGACTGACTGCCTGTTCCCCCTCTCCATCCCCCTTCTCCTGTGGAATGGAATGCATGGTCTTAGCTAAATTTAAACACTTGGACTTACTCTCCCCTTCCCAGTGTTGGTGTGCTGAGGTCCTTTACCACTTACCTTCACTTCACTGCTTAAACATGATAATAAACAAAATCACTTTTTACTTGCACAAAATTTATGCTTTTGAAAAGTGTTGCAAAACTTCACTGAGAATTTTAATTTGCAAAATTTTTTAAACAATTGTAGAAAATGCTTTAAAAGCTCTGGCATTTTTAAAAAAATAGATGTTTATTTGTTGCTTACTTAACAATTTTTTTTCTGTTTATTTTTAAGACGAGCAAAAATCAAATTAAAGTAGATCTTGTAGATGAAAACTTTACAGAATTAAGAGGAGAAATAGCGGGACCGCCAGACACACCGTATGAAGGCAAGTAGTATATTTTTGTGCAAAATATTTTGTAAAGTAGGGGTTGTCTTGATAAAGCTGCAGATCACATTGATTAAAAAAAATTTTTTTCAATATTAGATTTTGTTTACTTGAGTTGATAGTAATTTAATTGTTTTATGTAATGTAATTTGATATCTTAATTTGAATGCTGTTTGTCCAGATTTTTTTCTTCCTCTTTGAACCTAGGTATATTTTTTATATTTAAGTAAATAAGATTTAGCAGTTATATTTTTCTGTTTGTATGGGCAAGATTTAACAGAGTTATGGTTTTATTTTACATATGATTCTATAAGATATATATACTATATCCCTATTTCATAAAGTGTAGATATTGTTATTATCTACTTGGCATCTGTGATATGTCTCGCTTTCAATTTTTTATTCACATAATTTTCATTTAAGTCATTTTTGACATTTAGTAATCTTTTATTTTCATGCATACACTATAATCTGGAAGGGAAGTCTGTTGAAAATGAAAAATTTTATTTCTCTCTGCTGCAAAGAAGTTATGAATGAGAAGTTTAAAGAGAGAAGATAGATCTCTGTAATCAAATTGGTCCTTACAGTTGATTTTTTCTGATGTTTATTTCTCACCTGAAGTGTTGAACAAAGTCATGATATTTAGACTTTGATAGTAAAAGATTTTAATGATGAAGATAAAATGTGAAGGATTCTTTCTGGAACATTAGACATCCATATTCAAATTTAGTTGACCAGTTTATTTTAGTTCTTCAAAAGATCCACCATGATTGCACTGGTTTGGGTACACCCTCCCAAATAGACCACAGCCCATTTATACCATAATAGATAGTGTGATAAGGTGCTATGGCTAAAACAGTCTTCCCTTGGACATTCCTTTGGGGATCATTTTGTAACTATGTTTGGAGAATCATAGAATTTGGAGCTAGAAGAGACCTTAGTGATCTAATTCCCAAATTTTACAAATGAGGAAATAGGCCTAAGAAAGGTTGTGACTTATCCAAGGTCATGCAGATATTAACTTAGCAGAGCCAGGATCAGAGCCCACATCCTCATTGCAAATCTTATGCTTTTTCCAGGCTGTGGTACTGCCCTCCTTTGAACATGTTTCAACATGTCCTCAGTTTAGACTCTGTTGTTGCTTTCTTATTATAACCTTTTGCAACTTAATAGGAGCTGCCAGAGATTGAATTTGTCTTCAGGGACAGAGGGTCAGTTCCTTACAGCATTGAGGCATAGGAATGATTGTAGTAGCATACAAAAACATTTTAAAAACCATTGACATGAATTTTTTTAAAAAAATTACTGTTTTGGATCTTTATTTATCTTATCCCACCCAGATCCCCAGCACAGTGCCTTAATTATCTATAAATTGCCCAGCAAATATTTGTTAGATTGAACTCAGCTTATCAAGAGTTGAATATGTATATATTCATATGCATTATGAATATTATAGTAATCATATCATTTTTATATATCATTTATATGATATAATTGTGTTTTAAAAAGCTTTTAGAAAAGCTAGTTATTTTATTTTATTTATTTTTATTTTTTGCTTTTGGAGGGGGGAAGGCAGGGCAATTGGGGTTAAGTGACTTGCCCAACGTCACATAACTAGTAAGTGTTAAGTGACCGAGGCTGGATTTGAACTCAGGTCCTCCAGACTCAAGGGCTGGTCTTCTATTCACTGCATCACCTAGCCACCCCAAAACTAGTTATTTTAGAATAATATTTAGCAGTTTGTTTGGAGGTCTCTAGGATTTCCTCATTAACTGTTGCCAGTTATAACTTATAGATATCTATTGCAGAATTCATGATAAATTCTTAATACCAAGCATCATCGTGGGGAATAAGCCATTAGGTATGATATGCTTTTTACTAGATACAGCTTCACTGGCAGCCTGCAATTCTCAAATAAATAAATAAAGCCTGTAGCTGCCTTAGATTATAATTGATGCAGATTAGTCATACATTTGCTCAGAGTTAGATGATTAAAATATGCCCTTTTTACCTTATTGATACTGTAGTATCATTTACAAGGACAAATATTGTGTTCATTATCTTGATAACATCTTTTTTATTTGAATATATTTTTAACTTTAAGATTACAAATTATGAATTACTATACTTTTTATTATTGTAGTATTTGGAAATGTATCTCTAAAAAAACTAAACTCTGAGGCAAAAAAAAATGAAAAATGAGGGAATGGAGTTAATTTAGTGTTTCAAATGAGATTATTAATTTTTGAACTGATGAGCATTATTAATATATTTCCAGCCACATTGACTGTAATTAAGATAGGTAAATTTGAATAATGTTTTATTTTTTATCACAAAGATGATAAAATAAAAGTTTTAACTTTCAGATTCTAAATAAAATACATGAATTTATAAATGTATGACCTTCTACATGAAAAGTTTAACATGTGTAAAATATTTAGAGTGTTTTAACTTTTGTAATTTCTTTTGGAGTGATATTTTTGAGGGGTTGATATAGGTATGGGTATTTAATATGGGAGTTGTTAGATTACTTAGCAAACTATGACAAATCATTTTCTAGTAACTAGAATAGCATGAAAAGTTTCTGCATATTTCTGAATAGCATAAAAAACTAAACTACAGAATAATTGTATAAATTGCTAATAATTTCTTAAATATCTTTTGAATTTTATTATCCTGTAATCAGGAACTGTTTCTTTTCCAATTTAATTTTGTAAGGGCTGCATTGTTCTTTTAAAATTGTGAGTAGTATTCTTCCTCATTCTTCAAAGTCATTTTTCTGACTTTGATTAGGATTGAGATCAATCATGTATAATTTCAGTGCTAAAATCATGAACAAATTCACTTTACTCCGGGCATTAAGAGTAGTATGAATAATGGAGATCATAGTGGATTTTCTCATATTTCCCTGATGTGATAATCTTCTAATTTTTTTACTTTTAAAATAATCTGTCCATAATTATATTTGTAGCTTTCTCCTAAATTTGAAGTTTTAATGCAGTAGAATTAGATATGCTAGTCATATATTCAGTACATTAGAAATGATGATTTAAGACCTCAAGGGTACAACAAGACTTGTTCTAATATAATGAAATGATAATAGGATCTTTGAAATAAGAAAAAGAATCAGTCTGTTATGGATATCTTTTAAGGGCAGATTACTAAGTTTTGTTGGTTTTTTGAATCTGCATGGTTTTTTTTCCATATTTATAAAATTTCTTAAAATCCCACATTAACTTTTTTCTTTTTCTTTTATTTTGATGACTTTTTTTTTCTTCATGCTATCATATATACACTATCATAGGTGAGTTCTGCTGGTTCATGAGTTTTTTGGCTCCTAATGGGACAGTATCAAAAAATTAACAGGAAAAGGAGAAATAGTCCAGAAAAAGTTATGAAGGAAGTAGCTTTCCTATTCCCTTACTCAGTGACTCAAAATAATGGGAGTGGAAAAGATTGTACTTGGTACAGACCACTACTCTGGTTGTATCTTATAACTCTGTGTCCATGGTTCTGGGGAGCTAATGTTTACTTTATTATACAGTTTTATATTTTTTTGAATCTTGGGTTGTGAATAGTAGTTGATAATAGCATCCTAGATTTGTTGAGATCCTTAGAGGAAGTCCTTTAATCTAATATTTGAGTCAGTACAGGGAGTACATTATAAGAATCAGCATATCCATTCCATATCATATGAATACTTCTCTTTTGTTGTGTATTTAGAGGAACTTTGTTCTTGGGGCATGACAAATCAATGGGGAGGTGGCTGTCTTCTGTTTATAGGGTACTGATGAAAGCATTGTTTTGGAGAGCTTTCCTTTTTTTCCTTTTTTATACATTTTAACTAAAATCTTTGACAGTTGAATTCAAGTTAAGTGAAAATGTTCAGTTTGACTATTAACTACTACTTTTATTCCCTTTGTCTTTTACTTGTTTTTCTATTTTTACTCATCATTTAGCACAGTTACCAAAAAGGAAGCAGGAGAAATAAAAGTGGATAAAATTTAGCCTTATCACTTTACCTAATGGCAACTGTAGTAGAAAGACCAGTTGAAGCAATTGAATATTTTGGGGGGCACGGGGAACAGAGAGGTAGGGGTTGTAGTTATTTCATTTGTCTTATCTTGGTCTTGATTATGATAGCTAATCGGTCACTGTATATATCCCTTCTATGTTGAGTGGTGTAGGTAGTGTCTGCTTTAAATTTTAATCAAAATAAGTCTCACCTTTTTTTTCTTTTAAAACATTGCTTTTTGCACTTTTTGGCTTGTTTTATTCAAACTGACTTGTGATCAAATGTAAACTTATATGATTTTTAAGAATTTATGGAAATTTATTTGGTTTAATATTCCTAACTTCTTAATTTTTTTTAGGAGGAAGATACCAACTAGAGATAAAAATACCAGAAACATATCCATTTAATCCCCCTAAGGTATTGTAAACATATTTTTGTGCATGACCTTTTAATATATTTTACATTTCTTGGCCCATTAAGTCAACATATATTTCAGCAGTTATTACTGTTCCAGTTCCAGAACTACTTGCCATATGTAAACTCTGAATGTGTAGAGGCTTTTAGAAACTGGTAGAAGGAGAATTAAAAGCAGTAAGCTTGCTAGAAGTCAGTAGGATCCTTGACATGAAATTGACAGTATGCCCTAGAAAACTAGAAAAATTTTCTACAAGAATTGAGGGGTTGTAATTTCCTTCAGAGATAAAGATTTAATGTAAATCACTAGGTGGTATTAAACTATGGATATGTTGTTTTGATGTGGGCAACTTCTTTTCTCTTGATGCTACCAATTTAATTGAAGCTTTTACCTCTTACTTGGATATTTGTAATATTCTCTCAGCTTTTTGTCCTTTTCTTTTTCTTTCATCTTACACATCACTGGTAGATTAATCATCTTAAACCACAGGTCTGAGCCTGTCAGTTTCTAACAAAGAAAACTTCTATGTTTCTTGATAATTTTGACTTTCCTCATTAGATAATCTACTTTTTAAATCAAGGTCTTCCATAATTTGGCCCTAATATTTATTTTTTTCATTTCCTCTGATTGGAATGTGCCTCCTACCTATGAATCTCATAACCCTTCTTCAAGGTCTAGTTAAAATTCTGCCTCTTTCATAACATATATGGGTCCTTTCCTTTTTAAAAAAATTTTTTCTCATCTCTTTGGAATACAGAACTAATAGTGGCATTGCAGGATCAAAGGGTATGCACAGTTTTATAGCCCTTTGGGCATAGTTCCAAATTGCCCTTCAGAATATTAGGATCAATTTACAACTATACCCATGAGTGCATTAGTGCCGCAATTTTCCTTTCTCCCCTACAACATTTATCATTTTCCTTTTCTGTTATATTAGCCAATCTGATAGGTATGAGATGGGAATTCAGTTATTTTAATTTGCATATCAATAATCAAAAGAGATTTAGAGCATTTTGTCATCCTTTGTCCATTTATCATTTGGAGAATGACTTGTATGCATATAAATTTGACTCAGTTTTCTCTATATTTGAGTATTTGAGTAATTGTATTTGAGCAACGAGACCTTTATCAGAGATTCTTACTGTTAGGGGTTAAAAAAATTGAAAGATGTTATATAAATGCCTTAAATATATGGGCTTGCTTTTAAAAAAAAGACCAACAATCTGATCTACATCCCATTCTTAGCTATTTTTTTGTATATTGTAAAAATATTTCATTGATGCTTTTTTTTCCTTTTAGTGTGTTTATTACTACTTTCCCACTCCTTCTGTCCCCTCAGTGCCCTTCCTTATAATAAATAAGTGTAGGTGAACAAAATAATTACTCTCATATACTCTAAAGGGGGGATCAGCATTTTATTTTTAAAATTTTTCTTTTTTCCCCACTTAAATAGTATTTCATTTTTTCCAATTACATTTCAGCTTTTTTTTTTTTTGAAAACAAGTGTTTTCAAAATTTACAAGATTTTGAGTTGCAAATTTTTTTCTCCCTCTTCCCCAAGACGGCAAGCAATCTGATATAGGCTACACACATATGATCTTATTAAACATATTTACACATTAGTCATGTTGTTAAAGAAGAATCAGAATAAAAGGGAAAAACCATGAGCAAGAAAAAAAACACAAACAAAAAGAAAATAGTATATACTTAAATCTGCATTCAGTTCAATCTGAACTCCATAGTTTTTGGTGTTGTCTTAGATCATTGTGTTGCTGAGCAAAGTTAAGTCTATCAAAGTTGATCACCACACAAAATTGCAGTTACTTTGTACAGTGTTCTCCTGGTTCTGCTCACTTCATTCAGCATCAGTTCATGCAAGTCTTTCCAGGTTTTCTGAAATCTGTTTGCTTGTCATTTCTTACAGCACAATAGTATTCCATTACATTCATATACCCCAACTTGTTTAGTCATTCCCGTTGATGGGCATCCCCTCAAATTCCAGTTCTTTGCCACCACAAAAAGAGCTGCTATAAATATTTTTATACATGTGGGTTGTTTCCCCTTTTGATGTCTAGTTAAAATTCTGCCTTTGGAATACAGAGCTAGTAGTGGTATTACTGGATCAAAGGGTAGGCCCAGTTTATAGCCCTTTGGGTTCCAAATTTTTCTCCAGAATGACTATATCAAGTCCATGACTCCACCAACAATGCTTTAGTGGAAGCATTTTATTAAGTGACTATGATGTGCTAGACATTGTGCTAAATGCTTTACAAATATTACTTTATTTGATCATTTAAATTTTATCTTAGAAAATTTATTCCTTGTTCTTGTATCTGTTTTTTTTTTCTTCCAATTGATACTTCTTCAAGCATCCTAGTGTTGTCATGATCATTGTGTTGATCATAATTCTTAACTCTTCCAAAATTGTTTTCCCTTACAGTGTTGTAGTTCTTGTATAATTTTTTCTGGTTTTGCTTTATTTCACTCTGCATCTGTTCATAAAAATCTTTCCAGGTTTCTTTAAAACTTGTTGCTTTCATCATTGTCTGCATGATAATTTTTTCAACCATTTTAATTGGGCAGTTCTTTGCTACCACAAAAATTGCTGTGATATAAGTATTTTTATGTTTGTAGTCTTTTCTTTTTTCTTTGGTTTCTTTAGGGTAAATGCCTGGTAGTAATACTGCTTGGTTAGAGACCTTGGGTAGTTTAGAAAATTTTGAAATCTAGTTCAGATTGATTTCTAAAATTGTTGAATCAGTTCATCATTCCACCCACAGTTCATTAATACCCCTGTTCTCTCATAGCCATTCCAGCAATTTTTATTTTCTCCTTTGGTCATCTTTATCAATCTGAAATTTGTTAGATAGAATCTCAGAGTTGTTTTAATTTAAATTTCTCTTGTTATTCTTTGCATATTTTCAAGAAACTTTTAGAGTTCTCCCTTTTTTCTGTCTTATAGAATTTTAGCATTGGGAAAGATAACATCTAATCTTATCTCTCACTAAATATGATAATCTATAGATTGAACATATTCAGTTATCAAAAGCAAACCTGTGTTTAAATGGATAAGTATTTTTTCAAATATTCTTTCCTTTATTGAGCTGACATTCACTGTCCTGTAAAGTTTTGTTATGCTTTAAAAACATTTTCTTTTTGAGTAAAGAGCTATTTTTCCTTCCCTTACATCCCTTTAAATAAAAAGGGAAAAGAAAGCCCTTGTAACAAATATGCAGAGTTAAGCAAAACAAATTCCAGCATTGGCCATATCCAGAAAATATGTTTCTCATTCAGTGCCTTGTATTGAATACTTTTTGTCAGGGTTAGCATTCTTCGTTATCCATCTCCTCTAATTGTGGTTGATCATTGTGTTTAATCAGAGTTCTTAACTCTTTCAAAGTTATTGGTCTTTACAGTGTTGTTATTGTTTGATTAGTTCATCTGGTTCTGAGCACTTCACTTTGTATCATTTTGTATAAGTCGTATAGTTTTCTCTGAAACCATCTGTCATCATTTAAGGACAGTAGTACTCCCATCACATTCATATGCCATAGATTTTTCATCCATTCTTCAGTTCTTATAACTTTTTGTTCTTGGTCCTAACTTTTCTTTTTTGGGGGTGTGTAAAGGGGAGACTCTGAATGTTTTGTGTCAGGATTCTTTTCTGCTGTCCAGTTCAGGTCCAGGCGAGCCCCCTACCCTTTGTCCCTTTCCTTTTGTCTTTTAGATTAGGGTTTCTTAAACTTTTCCTACTCGTGACCCCTTCAGCTTCTTAGATTGTGGATTGTGCCCCAGATAAATTTAAAAGTACAGAATCTTAATGTTGGAGGGAGCCTTAAAGGTTATTTTGCCTAGATTCTCCTGCACTTGAACCTTTTTTGAAATAATATGGTTTCCATAACCTTTAGTTTCTTTTCCCTAGAGTTCACTATAACTCAAAGTTGCTTAGCCTTTAAGATTTTTAACCCATAAATTCACCTCTGACAATAATCTCTTATCCCTACGTTATCCACATATTTCTGAGTTTACTCTTTGCCTTCAACATGAGGTTTAATTCTTCATCTCAATTTTATTGCTTTCATCATCTTTACTCTTTGGTCAGTTATTTAAATGGTATAATTTTCTTCATCTGTCTCTTTCATTTCCTTGACCTTCTTCAACTTTATATAACTCCCAGTCTCCCCATACCCCTCTCATAGCCTAAGACTGGTGGAGAAAGTCATAAAACTATGTTGACTAAGTCTCCTGTAGATAACATATTTGTATGTTATCTAACCTCAACTGGACCCTTTACTACTGCTCTTCTCTGCTTCTCTTTTTGAGATCTTATGTTGAACTCCTTTCTTCTTTTTAAAATAAAAAAAAAATTATGATCTTAGCAATCATGAACAAGTATTCCAGTATTACAACAAAGAATAGAGTATTATTATATGAAAATGCTGTATAAAATTATTATATGAAATTAAATATGGCTTGCACACTAAATATGCACTAATTTACCATTTGTTTATGTTCTCATATAAACTTGTTTTTTCTCTGTAGTTTTTGTTTTATTGATGCTTTTTATGTTTTAAATATCATTTTTCACTAATATAAGCCATATAGAGATCATTCTCCCTTGTAGCCAAAAAAAAATAATCAAATAAAACAAAATAACTCATGACTATGTTTGAAAATATGTATCTCATTCTGCACTTCTATTTCATTTAAGTCTTTAACATTTGCTACTTACATCTTCTTTCATTCTTGCCAGACTGATATATACACACATATATGTGATAGATCCATATAGAACTTATTTATTTTGTGTTTCTCTTCTTATTGGTGATTTAGGGTAATCTTTCATAGCTTTGAAATAGTTATGAAAAATTCATGTTTATACTTTGTGGCTACTTGTCTGTTGGGGAATTACTCTTATTTTATAGCTTTACTTCTGTGTATATGTGTGTGTGTGTGTGTACACATGCACCGTCTTTGATAATAAGATTTTTGTCAGATATATTTGCTATCAAGATTTTTCCCATATGAATGCTTTTGTCATTCTATCCGTGTTACTTTGCTTGTATAAAAATATACATTTTATATTCCTGGAATAGTCAATTTATTCTTCTGTGACTACCTGTCTTTTGTTTATTTTTTAGATAGGTGAGATAGGTAAAGTATGTGTCAGGTACTGTGCCGAGTGTTGAGGATACAAATACAGGCAAACAAGTCAAGATTCCTATCAGAACAGTTTATAATCTGGTAGGTAAAGCCAACATATAAGAAGGGGGCAGAAAGAAAGGTTGTGGAGATGGCTAGAAATGATGTGAGGTCTGAAATCAGGGAAGACAAAGTGAAAACTCAGCTCTAAAGAGCCTAGAGTCATAGGATTTACAGATGAAAAAGGACCTTTGAAATTATCTATTCTATTTCCCTCAATTTACCGATGAGGAAATAGGAAGGACAGCCATGTGGTTCTGCAGATGTTTACTTTTAGGTAAGAATTCTTTTTTATTTTTTTTGCTTTTTGGAGGGCAGTTGGGGCTAAGTGACTTGCCCAAGGGCACATGGCTAGTTTTTTGTGTTAAGTTTCTGAAGCCGCATTTGAACTCAGGTCTTCCTGACTCCAGGGCTGGTGCTCTATTCACTGCGCCACTTAGCCGCCCCTAGGTAAGAATTCTTTTGCCATAGTTGTGAAAGATATCTCCTTTAATTTTGTAAAAAGTCATTTGACCTTTTATGTTTAGATCATGTATCCATTTTGAAGCTTATTGTAGGTGTATGATATAATTTGTTAGCCCTAATGTCATTCTCTTGTCAGATTGCTTTCCAATTTTCCTAGAAGCTTTGCTCCAGTACATGGTGTCCTTTGATTTATCAGACACTGTACTACTTTGATTACTTCTGGACCTTGTAACAATAATAATAATAATAATAACTAACGTTTGTTATTGCAGTGTTTGCAAAGCACTTTATAAATACTCTGTTATTTGATCCTTGCAGCAACCTTAGGGAGTTTTATGCATGAGGAAACTAAGTCAAACTGTTTAGATGACTTGTCTAAAACCATACAGCTAGCTAGTATGAGTCTGAGGCAGGATTTGAGCACAGGTCTTTTTTTTTCTTTTTTTGACTAGTATTTTATTATTTTCTCCCAATACGTGTAAAAACAATTTTTAGCATTTGTTTTTAAAAATTTTAAGTTCCAAGTTCTCTCCCTTCCTCCCCCCTCTACTCCCTGAGATGGTAAACAATTTGATATAGGTTATACATGTAGAAAACATTTCTGTACTTATCATATTGGAACACAGGTCTTCTAACTTCAAGTCCAGTGCACTGTTTATTGAGCGTTCTAGCTGTCTTTTGTTTTTCTAATCTGTACCATTGATCAGCTTTTTTATTTTCTGTTTTTTTTTTAAATTTTTTAAATTTTAAAAAAAAATTTCTTTTTTTTTCATTTTTCAAATGTTTTATTAACTTCTGATTTATATCATTCATTTCCACCAGATTTTGAGTTACGAATTTTCTGTTTTTCCCCTACCCACCACCCCAAAATAGTTCCACAGGATGTCCCCTCCTCCAAACTGCTCTCTCCCATATCTTCTCCCATACCCCCTTTGACTTTACCAGTAGGGCATGGTGGATCTCCATGCCCCAATGCCTGTATATCATATTTCCCAATTACATGTAAAATAGTATTAATTATATATATATATTTAAATATTTGATTTTAAAACTTTGAATTCCAGATTCATTCTCTTCCTCCCTTGTTGCCCACCCTCACTGGGAAGATAAGCAGTATAGGTTGAACATGTGTAGCTAATGCAAAATGTTAACATAGTAGATATATTGTAAAAGACTGGCTTTATTTCCCTCCCTCCTATCCCACCTCCCACTTGTTCTGTTCTCTACTTTGATCCTGTGTCCCCCCCCCCCTTTTTTTTTTAAGCAATTGGGGTTAAGTAGCTTGCTCAAGGTTACATGGCCAGGTGTTTCAGGGTGGGTGCTAAGTGTCTGAGCCCGTTCGATCCCCAGCTCATCCCAACACTGGGACCAGTGCTCCTACTCCTTGTGCTACCTGGCCGTCCCATCCTGTCCCTTTTCAAAAGTGGGTGCTTCCAACTTCCCTCCCCCCCAGCCTGCCTTCCCTTCCATCATCCCCCCTCTCATCTGCTTCCCCCTTACTCTCCTGTAGGGTGAGATACCCTATTTAGTGTGTATTTCATTCCCTCCCCGAGCCAAATTCAATGAGAATAAGGTTGACCAATTTCCCTTTGCCTTCCTATTTTTTCCCTCCATTGTAACCATTTTCCCTTGCCTCTTCTATATGAGATAGTTTACTCCATTCTGTCTCTCCCCATCTCCTCTCATTATACCTCTTAATTTCACCTATTAAGTATCATCCCTTCCTATTAAATTGGTCCTATGCCCTCTATGTATACCTGTAAACATATATACACACATTCACATATGAATTCATACGCCCGTATACCCTCCGATATAGACTATATATATTTCTATTCCCTTCAGCTATTTTCATACTGAGAAAAGTTTCATCAGTTACAATTATCATTTTTCCATGTAGGAATGTTAATAGTTGAACTTTTGATAAGATTTTTTTTCCCTGTTTACCTTCTCATGCTTCTTCTATCTGAATGTCAGATTTTCTATTCAACTCTGGTTTTTTCATCAAGAATGCTTGAAAGTCCTCTATTCCACTAAATGATCATATTTTCCCCTGAAACATGGTACTGAGTTTTGCTGAGTAGGTGATTCTTGGTTTTAATCCCAGCTCCTTTGCCCTCCAGAATATCATATTCCAAGCCCTTGTGTAGAAGCTGCCAGATCCTGAGTTATCCTGATTGTGTTTCTATAGTATTCACATTGTTTCTTCCTGGCTGTTTGTAATGTTCTCTCCTTCATCTGAGAATTTCGGGAACCTGGCTATAATATTCCTAGGAGTTTTCTTTTGGGGATCTTTTTCAGGCGATGATTGGTGGATTCTTTCAACTTCTATTTTGCCCTCTGGTTCGAAAACATCAGGGCAGTTTTCTTTGAGAACTTCCTGGAGGGTGATTTCTAGGTTCTTACTTTGATCATGACCATTTTTGGAGTGAGCTATAAATTTGATTAGTGAAATTCCAAGATTTTTAAATCAGTGAAGTCCTAAATCCAGTTGTCTAGTACAGATGAATATGAATACCTTCTAATCTTATTATGATATTATAAACATTTATTGAATAAATGTATAAATAACTGAATTTTTTCAAATCATCATTGACTTTCTGATAAGACTAAAAGCCTTCTATATTACAATCAACATGTTTGGTTTTCTTCTGATTGGACCATCGAAGGTGTTCTAATAGTATGATAGTCCTCATAAGACCATCATTGGAAATGAGGACTAGTTAGTCATCTTCAAAGGAAATAAGGAAAGCACTTGGTGTCAAGAATTAAATGAAGAGTTGCATGTGGTAGATATCTCGAATGCATCCATTCTGAGCTGCAATAGGCTTTGCAGGTCTTGCTGTGTACACTAAATCTGGCATCAGTATGGAACAGGGAGCCATTTGTCTGCCTAAAGAGAGGTGAACTGGCTTTAGTTAGAAATAGAGCAAGTCAGAGTTCTGGGTGCCAATCAGTACTGTAAATGATCTGGGACCCAATCTTAAAGAAATAAAAAGTTTAAAAAAAGAGAATGGCAAAGGGTAAACACTTTAGGAGTAGGAAGAAAATTATCTCATCACTGTCAGGTGACATTTTTTTCAGTAATTACTGTAATAGAGATTCTTGAAGGCTATTAACTTTTCATATCTGAAATTTCTCCAAGATAGTTCCATTGTCAGTGTTATATACCGTTCTGTCTAACCAACCAGATTGTAAGAAATAAACATTTTTATACTCTAAACTTAATATGCTCTGTGATATTGAGACTACCTGGATTAATAGTCAGTCCCTGCAATATTGTTGCTAGCTAATGTTAATTAGGGAAATTATTTTAGTGTTTAGAAAGTCATCCCTCCCCTTTCCCTTGAGGTGGACAAAGTGATAGTATATCAAAAACTTGATAAAACTATGCGAATTGAAATGTCTATGGTAAATAAGATTTGGGGATGGGTGCTTAGCCAAAATTAGACTAAAATGTTTTAATTTACTCTAACACAGTTCTTGCTTCACTTTTTAAAAGTAATTTTAAAGTCTTTGACATCCTACTCCATTGCCTCATTGTGGTGTGTAGGGATAACCCAGGGTTATCTGATTCTAGATAGCAAATGTAAATCCTGGCAGGTTTTATTATGCAAAGGTTTCAAACAAGGCATGGCCTCAGTAACAGGGACATTTATAGATATCATTTATATAATTTCTTAAGTTTGCAAAGTGCTTTATGAATCCTAGCTTATTTTATCCTCACAGGAACCCTGGGACATAGGTCCTATTTTTATCCCTATTTTTACAGATGAGGAAACTGAGGCAGACAGATGTTAAGTGACATGCCCAGGCTCACACAGCTGGAAATTTTCTGAGGATGGATTTGAACTCATGTCTCTCAGATTCCAAGTCTAACCCTTTATTTTCTGGTCCACCTAACTACCTAAAAAAAGTTATTTAATTCTCATAATAATCTTTTCACTTTAGTAAATGGTATCAAAGTAGTTCAAAAGTGGGCAAAATATACTGAGTCACATGGTTTTTAGGCCATTTATATTGTTAATTTGACTTTTGATGTGCCAGAGCTGCTCTATATCCATCTTGATATTTATCACTACAAATTAAATGAATGAATTTTGGATGAAGGGAAACAAACTTAGTAAGTACTTACTCTGTAAAGCATTATGCTAATAAACTCCGGGTAATAAAAGATCTATTAGTTTACATTCTGATGAGAAAGACAACACTTAAAAAAGTTTTGCCTCCAATTCAAGAGGAAAGGTCCCATAGTTCATAGTGCACTGTTAAAACAGGTTGTAATATAGTTTTAAAAATATAATTTTTACTCCTTTTGAAACTTTGATTAGTGACTGGTTTAGTGAAATTTGTTTTATGCATATTTATTAGCTGTAGCTAAAGTGAAGCAAATTATAGCTAAATGGAAGGATGAATCTACAGATAATTCCTTGGAGAGGCAGAAAAATTGAGTAGGTACAGATGTTTTTATTGTATGTCCAAAGACAAAAAGAAATGTTAATTTATCACATATTTGGCAATTTAATATTATACTCATCATAGTATTTGCAAAAAGGCCACTAAGAATGTCATTACAACTTATGTATCAACATTTGTTGCTGAAAATGAAGAGGGAGATAAGTTCTATGAAAAACTTGATAGGACTCAAAATTAAATCAGTTGATACTTGGTGCCTTCAGTTCAAAAGTGGTATTTGTGAAAAAGAGTTGGTTGAGGAGATAGTATTGAGACACAAATACTTGTACATCATTACAGAGTAGTCTCATGACTATTGAACATATTTTTAAAGAGAATTGGTAAATTCTTGACATGATGAACAACAAATAACATGAAAGAAATGAAATAAATAATATTTCAATAATCATTTGTTTGTGATGTGGGATTTACCCTGAATCAGCTGTCTCTGCAGTCAGACCATTGACTTGTCAAGGCATTGACAGAATTTTCAAAAATTAAGATAGAAGTATAATAATGAGGAAAAGGATATGGTATATAATTGAAATAACTAAACAATTAAATATTTAAATAAAAATTGTAAATGGATGACAGAAGTGATACTGACAGACTGTAGTGATGTTATAGTAAATTTCAGCCATTTGACTTAATTGCCAAGAAAAGAGGGATGGTAGCCCCAGGCAGCCTGGGGTGAGAACATAGACTTGTTTGTAAAATATTAAGAGTAGGGTGATGGTTAATGAAGAGGAGTGTGATCTTGTTAAGCAGAGAGAAGCAGTGAAAGGAAAAATGAGTTTTTAAAAAGTTTGAGAAAAAATCCAGCTAGGCAATGTAATTCCACAGGTAAAGGATGAAAACGGAAGAAAAATAAGAAAGATACTCTTTTAAGAAAAAAAAAAGGGGGGGGGCAGGGCAACTGGGGTTAAATGACTTGCCCAAGGTCACACGGCTAGTAAGTGATAAGTGTTTGAGGGCAGATTTGAACTCAGGTCCTCCTGACTCCAGGGCTGGTGCTCTATTCACTGTGCCACCCTAGCTGGCCCTAGGAAGATGCTCTTAAGTAACTTCATTTTCGAGGACAGTGGAACCACCCTGAACTCCTAACATCTTAGTTCTGGATATTTTATAGTGAAGGCTGAAATAGTACTGAAGGGAACAGAGAAGGAAAAAACTTGATGAAATTTGTATAGATGCACAATTGTTAATGGCAATTAATGATTAATATGAAGGATCTCTTAAAGTGATAAAGATAACAAAGCATTTAAACAAAAATCTCACCCCTTAATAAAACCAAAAAAAGTTAACTGAGAAAATAGGTACTGAACACATTCTTATTATTTCATCTATCTAAAAATCTTTCAGAGTGCATGAAACTCTGATGAAACAGGGGAATCCTTGGTTAAGATTAATAGTGAATAAGTAGTTTTCTTAAAAAAATTTATTTACTTTTAGTTTATAACATTTTAGTTTCACAAGCTTTTGAGATCCAAATTTTCTGAATAAGTAGTTTTAAACCAAGTGATATTTAATAATAGACTGTATATAATTTTTTACTACTTTACAATTGACTGAAGTAAAGATTCCTTTCAACTTCTAACAACAGGGATAACAATATTCAATGACCATTTTCATCATTAACATCAGGTGAGGTATAAGAGAGAGAATTGTATATTCATAAAATGTGTTTATTATGTGATGGAAGAGATCTGCTATAGAGTATTGGTTGAAGAGAAACTGAGGCCCTTCAGATGTTCTTGTTTGCAAGTAGTGATGCGCTGCTTGCATTGAATCTTGGAACATTAAAAAATTTTTTAGAAAAGAATCTATCATCACAAAGAAATATGGCCTGAGTTGAACAAGAAGAAGATAGTGGGTTGGATTCACTTCTAAAAATTGCAAAACTTCCCATAAAGCCAGACACCATTTAAAACTTTCCAATTGTCAGTTAACAAGTATTTATTAAATGCTTGCTATATGCCAGACATTGTGCCACGGAGATAAAGACAGAAATGAAACAGTTCCATATTTTGTGCCATTGCAGTATGGCAGTGAAATGTGGAATACAACGATTCTGAAAAATTAAAAATGTCTGTTAATGGAAATGTATGGAAATGGAAAGGCATGTGGCAGGTGTGAGAACGCTTCAGTGTACAACTGTTGAGTAATATTGAAAAAGCAGGAGTAAAAGAGGGCATCAAAGAAATGATGATATGAAGAGAAGATGGGCTGGCTATCTTGAAGAGTGATAGAAGACAACCAGTCTTTGTCTGCCAGCAGAGAGTAAGAAAACCCTTCAACATAGTGGGTAGGGCTGCCCTCATAGAACTTATGGAGTTGTGATCTATGTAGTTTTAGGAAAAACTCACAGATTGAGATCCATTTGAGTATTATGGTGAAGAGCCAGATAAGGGAAAGGTAAGGAAGGGGAAAAGTAATAGTCATTTGAGTCATCAATATTGATGCTATTTAGTTGTGACTACCCTCTGCTAATGTTTTAAATTACTGAAACGTTTCTTCATTATATCATGTTTTATGTTATGTTGGACTTGAGGACCACATAAGCAACAAAATGGTGAACTAGATGTTTTCTGTGATTCCCGTGACCTCACAAATCATCAGAATAGAAATTATGCACCAAAGAGTAATAAGCAACTTCAGGTATTTCCATGATCTAGGATACCCAGAGTAAAAAAAAAATGTTTTTAAGAAACAAAAAATCTCCCAAGAAAACAACAACCCTAAACCCCAGGAATTGATGCTCACTGACCCTGAGTTGACTTAGCACCTCTTCTCTACCTCCCATGCTACTAGCCAGCAAGACTGCACTATAGACACCCATGGAAGTGATACAAGTTTATATCAAAACCCACTTTCTGAATCCTGACAGCTCACTACTTCCCTTCTCAGCTCTGTGGAGACTCTAGGCTCTGGAGGCTACAAACCAGAAGCACTCTAAGCTGTTAGTTCATAGGAAAACAGGCTCAGAACTGCTGGTGCAGTGCTAGAGAAGTGAAGAATGGATGGAGTGGGACATGTTACTAGGACTGGTTGTGGTGGAGGGCTATGGGTGGCACATAACCAAGCTTGATGGAAAGAACACTGCATCCAGCTGGCTTCACCCAGTTCTGGTTACCTAAAAGTCAGTTGGGGCAAAGCCCTAGACTAGTGATCCATGAATTGTCCAGTATGGGAGGATTGAGATCCAGTCCCCAAGGAGACCCCAATCGAAGGGGAGGAAGACAGGAAATGTATAATGAAAAAAATAAGAGGGAAAAAGACTGAAAGTACCAAAGATTTCAGGAAAAAGAAATCTCAAAGACCTTGAATATGAACAAATAAGTCAACAGAAAAAATATAACAGCAGAAGTGAGGCCTCTTCAGACATAGTAAACTAGTTCAGGCATTTATGAATAAATAACTGCAAGACAGGAAAATGATTCAACATTTGATCAGACATTACCCTGTGGAATTTGGGGAGAACATAGAACTATATATTTTTTGCAATGTCCGTTAGACTAGAATTTGTTGTTATTTTGGTTGATTAACCTTGAAATTCTGGCATATATTACACATAAAAGCAAGATATATTAACATCTTGAGTATCCTCAAATTGCTTACCTTGAGACATTTTTAAAATCTAAAATTGTCAATTAGATTGAGAAAACCTACCAGTGGTATTTTGTCCCTTAAACTGGAAATAGAATTCTTATTTTATATATATGACATAGAATGTTTTTCCTTTTAAAAAAATCTTTAAATTGAGAAAGGTTATTTTAGGATCTATTCTGCTCTAGTGGCACATAGTAGGTGAGGTCAATACTGACTTTATGCTTCTCACAAAGTACTTTTAAAGACAGGATGTAAGTTCTCACATAAATGTTTTTTGCTTAAAGCAAGCCTATTGTTGTGCTGTTCAGTATACTTATTTAAATTAACTGCTCTTCTCAAGCTCCTTGAATTTGAGGCACAAGTGACATAAATTGGTGCACTCTTCTGTATATTGGAAATAATTGGAACTGCTTTTTTAAGGAGTATTTGAATAATAACATAAGAATTGAAACTATTGCTTTGATGTCTTTCCCGAGAAGTGGCTCTGTAATAAGTGAGAATTATTCCTATAGTCTTTATTCCACCAAGAATATAAAAGTTTATATAAAAAACTGGATATGGGTTTGTAGCAGCCCTTTTAATAGCAACAAAAAAGGAAACTAAAATAAGTGCCCATTGATAATGTGATATTACTTAACAAATTGTGATGTGTGAATGCAATGGTATGTTGTAAGAAATGTAAAATACAAGAAATTCAGAGAAATATCAGAATATTTGATGCCAAGTGAAGAAAGCATAATATAGGAGAGCAATTTAATACATGGTCCCTGCAATAATGTAAGGGCAAATAAAAAAGGCCAAACTGTTAATTGTAATGGACATCTAAGTTCCAAAGACCAGAGAAATGAATTTCCTTTTTATTAATAGAGCTTGGGAGAGTACTTACAATGTGACATATGTTTGCAACTTTAGTCTGTTGTTTTTGGTTTACTGTTTTCCTTTCTTCCAAGGCAGTAGTTAAATGGAGTGGGAATTGATTGGTGTAAAAATATTAGGCATCAATAAAACTCGAAACAAGAGAACGTAGAAGAGCCTCGTCAGGTGGAGTGCTACCTTGTGCTCCTCCTGTACTCTTTCTGTCTTCCTCCAAAATCTTTTCCTTGTTCTATTTTTCCTCACTTAAGTTGAAGTCAGTAAAGAACCGGCAGATGTCTTTATGTCACTTATTTTGATACCTAATTTTACCTTTTTTTCCCATATCTCTATTATAAATTGTTTACAGGCAAGGGACTTCTGTATCCCACTTAGTAGATGCTTAGTACTTGATAAGTTGAATTAAGCAAAAGGGGAAGAAATTGGTAAAAAGATCTTTTTGAAATGATGCCTCCCTTGCCTCTGATGACTGTAATTTCTAGTTAAAAATGCCACCATAATGTTAATAAGTGAGTGAAAGATCTTACTGCTCTTGAAGACCAACAGCATTTTTAAAGTTAATTTGACTTTATATATTTTTTATAGTGGGTATTTCTGTTTACAAAAATCTTAAGTAATGCTTTATATATACATTCTAGGTGCGGTTTATTACTAAAATTTGGCATCCTAATATTAGTTCTGTCACTGGGGCCATTTGTTTGGATATCCTGAAAGATCAATGGTAAGAAATTTTTATTTTTCTTTTCTTCCCTCCTTCCAGTATCCCTCCATCGAGTACTAATAGTGATGATTACACTGTATATCATATCTCTTGACTATTAAAGGATTTGTTATGCTTTCCTTTGTCCTTTTCTTGGGTTATTATAAAATCAGATATTTTGAAGCCACTTATTTGGAAATAGGTGATTTTCTTGGAAGTTAGAGAAGATTATTTACAATTCTAATTTCCCATTTTGAAAACTAGTGAATGTAATATATCTACAAATTCATTTTTCTTCCAGGTGGCTTCTTTTGAAGGGGTATTTAAAGAATGTTTCTTAAAGAAGTGAATTTGATTCTGTATACATGGAATGCAGATCTCCCCTTTATCATCCAAAATAGTTGAATTGTTTTTGACCATGAGAAAAGATCTCTTAGTAGTCTGTTTTTTTGAGGATAAACCTCAGTGAATTTTATTTAGACTGATTCTTAAATGAGAAACAGAAAAATATGTTATGGAGCCTTACAATTTAGATGGACCTAGTATAATTATTAATAATAATTATAGGTAGCTAGTATTTGTATAGTGCCTACTTAAGTGTACCTAGCACTGTGCTAAGGGCTTTACAAATATTATTTCCTTTGATCTTCACAACAACCTTGGGAGGTAGGTGCTATTATTATCCCCATTTTACAATTGAGGAAACTGAGGCAAACCGGTTAAATGACTTGCCCAGAGTCATATGGTTTATCTGAGAACAGATATGAACACGGATCTTCCTGACTGGTCTGAGTGCTTTATCCATTGTGTACCACATGATAGTCTCAAGAAACATGGAGAATTTTGATGGAGACATAAGTAACATTGGGCTAGAAATACACATTAATGTGAAGCTTTAGATGTTGGATGTCTTGTGAAAAATCAATTTAAGTAGAAATGAAAGATACTAATCTTAGAAAATGAAATAAACAACTATATAATACAAAGTGATAAGTTGTATAAGCATGATTAAATATAGATATGGGCTATAGTAGAGCACAGATCAGGCCAAATTATGTGGGGCCCATGAATTAGTCCTTTTATTATGTATTAGATTGCATGGTAGATGTTTCACATTTTCAGCAGAATTAACTAGAAGAATTACAAGGAAGTGCTTTTTATGTATGAAAATACTTGCCAATTCTTTTTTACTGTACTAACACTTAATATTAAATATTGTATTTTAATGGTATTATTTTAAATATTCACTGAAAATTATCTTCAGAGGACTCCCTTTTCATTTTTATTAGATTTTAAATTACCATTTAGTGACTGCTGTGATAACTATATTAATTGACTTTACAGAATGCCTTTGAAGTTCATTCATTTAAAAAAACTTCTTCATAAATTTTATCTTGATTTTATAAAAATAGCATATTACCAGAGAGTCAGGAATGTAACAAGTCAATTCTAAATAATTAAATGTAAAACTTCAAAGTGAATAGGTAGATTTTAGCTGTTTTCTTAATTGATTATAAAGGGCAGAATGGTTTAAGTACTTTTATTAGTGAGAGTTTTGACCTTATGTGAAAATTTTCTGGCTCAGTTCATTGGGTGAGATTCATTTGGTATTCTTGTTGAAAAAATTAATTTTGCCTTGCTGACCCTTCTCTGAGAACTAAAAATATTAATGTGTCTTGTGGCCCTTTCCTGGTATTTGGAGTCAAAGCCTCTTTTCAGCAGGTTAGTTTGGAGTAGCTAGCTATAGTTGCATTCAAGTTCTTTTCCTTTTTTCCTCTGTATTGAGTTTAACTTTCTGATTAGTTTCATATCTTTTTTCCTCTGATTCTGAAATAATTCTGGTGTTGATAACTATTTCCTATCAAGATAGGCAAAGTCTTTTAAAAAATTGTTTGGGGTGATTACTGCATTTAGAGCTTTCTTTCTTCTTGGAAAAAATACTCCTGACATACAAATTTTTGAGTAATCTATCTGGATTTTAAGTCATATTTTCCAACTTTGTTCCTTTCACATGTGGGTCTCTTTGGGTTGAAGTCACCAAGTATAAAGGTATAATGTTGACTTAATGTGAAAGATAATTTTTCATTATCTACATAGAATTTTTCTTTGGCTTTGTTTGCTTCAGTTGCACCTGTCTACTTGCTTATGCTTGTTTTAGTGTCTTTGGTGCATGATGAAAGCAACTCTAACAGTTTATTAATTTTAAAATCGCATTTCAGTCAGAAAAATCCCACAACAACCTAACATCTCAGATTTTACTTGTGATTTCATATAATCAGAACTGGAAGTGACATTAGAAGTAATCTAGTCATATACTTCCCCTGTTACTTATTAGGAAACTGAAGTCTTGAGAGTCCAAATGAGTTGTCCAAGATTATACAGTTAGTGTGTGGCAGAGCTGATTACTATGTACTTCTGGTTTCATATGGGCACAAATAATCCTGCTCTTTCATATAGACACAAATAGTACTGCCATAAAGAATCCAGGAAGCTTTTCTATAGTTTACGAAGGGAACGAGGGAACAAGCATTTAATTGCCCAGTGTGTGCCAGGCACTATGTTTAGTGCTTTATAAATATTTTATTTGATCCTCACAACGACCCTAGGAGGTGAGTATTACTATGATTTCCATTTTACATTTGAGGAAACTGGGGCCAATTTGCCCCAGTCTAGAAAGTTTCCGAGGCCAGATTTGAATCTGACGTCAGACCCAGTCCTCTGTCCACTGTGTCAGCTATAGTTGCTACACTAGGGTAAGAAACTGAAGATTTTAGAAGGCTACAGTAGTATTTCTGTGTCTGCTGTTGATTGATGACAAGGGCTTCAGAAGAAAAGGCATAATTTGAAAGTGAGTAGCTTGTCAGAAAATGTTCTCTAAAGAAGAGGTTTTGGATTTTTGGACATTAACTTAAAATAGAATAATGACAGGATTTTGGCGAGGAAAGAGTTTACCTAACAAAGTTTGGTAAAAGTATATTTTTCTGAAGTTTTAAAAATCTAATTTAAAGAGCTGTGATTGCAAAAGAAAATAAAAATTGCCCAAGTATATCTATCACCCTAGACACTATAGAGATAAACTTCAATATCTGAAGAAAAATAACAAGAAATTCACAGTAGGGGAAAAAAAAGTCAAACCAACAAAGGAGTCAGTAATGAGATTCATTGCCTCAGCTGTATATATAAATGTACAAAATATGGGTAATAAGTGAGGTGAAACAGACCAAGGAAATATATTTGACTGCATTGATACCATTGAAATATGGTTCTGGAGGGGTAGTCTTAATTCAAAGGAATAGATTAAGTTTAAAAAGGAAAAAGGAATGGTGGAGAGTAGAATAAGTAACATTATTTATTGTCAATATATTTCTCTGAGGAAATCAGAAAGCATGTTCAGTAGCAGAAATAGAAGTGAAGTGTAATAATTCCACTCTTATTTGAAGCTTGATGATAATTATATAATTCACATAATATATGATTACATATTATTTATAATTCTATAATTGATATTAACATTAACAATAATAATATTAATCAATATAATAATATATTATGTCATAATATATAATACTATCCATATAGTAATTGTATCATATATGTCATAATCATAAAAATATAAAACCTAGGTAGAAGGAAAGATATAGAAGACAAGTTTGAGATAGTTCACGTGTCTGAGGTGAAGACATGCTGATGATAGTGATAATAAAATTCAGTGCCTTGGATGTTTGCTGTGTAAGAGTACCTAATAATTTCTTGTTTAATCGTAATTTTTCCTTCAAAATGGAGGAGGCATCGAAGGGGACTTCAGTATTGGATTCTTAGCAGCAAGAAAAATTGACAAGAACTTTCCATGAAAAGTGGTAACTTCATTTTAGCATTTATAATAGAAGAGCAGACAAAAGCTTGAAATAGTTAAGCATGCACAAAAGTTTTTGACACTCTTATTTCAAAGACTGTTGGAGAAAGGACAGTAGAACTCATAACTTCTTCGAATAAAATTCTGCATGGGAAGTTAAAGTAGGAGAGATTGGTTGTTCTCATAAAGAGTGTCAGCAAAGAATTTGATGAAATTTTTCACACTGTGTGGAGAAGATAAAGAGATGCAGATTTCAAAGTGATTGAAAGGAGTCCCTTAAACCCTGTTTGCCTCAGTTTTGGCAAATAACTTATTGAGAGGGAAGAACTGCAGGAACATTGTTCACTAATGAGCTCTTATCTTTGTTCAGTGTTCCCAAGCCTCAGGTTCTTATTGTGGGGTTCTGCAGATTTCTCCTAGTATTTTCTTATCAGACCAGTCAAAGGGTGGTCATTAATAGTTCATTGTAAACTTGGAAGGAAGAGTCTTAATGAAGTGCTTCAGAAATTTGTCCTTGGCTCTGTGTTCTTTAAAAAATCAGTTGCTTAGATAAAGGCATAGGTGACATGCTTTTGAAATTTGAAGATGACACAAAGCCAGAGAGGGATAATTAACATGTCTGATGATGATTAGTATCCCAAAAGATCTACCTGGTTAGAACATTGGGCTGGAGGAATGTAATTAGGATAGATGTAAAATTTTTTCTTTGGAGGATCTTAGCAAGAAGGAATATGATTAGAATTGTGTGCCTGACTTGACCAATACCAATTATGAGCATATATTAAGCACCTACTGTGTGACAGATTCAATGCTAGGTCCTGAGGATACAAAGAAGACAATATTTCAGTTCCTGCCATCAAGGAATTTTCTTTTTATCAGGATGTGCCTCTAAGTAAATTGAAAAAGTATATATAGAGTGATTTTATTGGATGGCTGGAGAGTTCAAGGAAGGCCTCATAAGTGGTAGCTTAACTTGACTTAAGTTTTGAAAAGAAATACAGATTCTTAGAGGTGGAGGTGATGATGGGACTAGATTATAGGCACATATTCTTACACTAGTTCAGAGGCATGGAGAAAGAAAATAAATTGTTTTTTTTAAGAATCAGGAAGGTATTCCAGTTTGATTAGAATTTTCTATGTAAAGGGGAAGAATGTGTAATAAGATTGGGAAGATCATCTGTAACCTGATTGTGAAGGTAATTAAATGTAGTTTATCTTGGAGGTAGTAGGGAGCCACTCAAACTTTTTTAGTAGGTGCTTTTAGAATAGCACTAACAGGAAGAGGTGGTATTTCAAGAGTTGAGCATTTTGGTGTCTTTCTTTCCCACGGTATGACTGCCTGTCAAATTTGTTAAAGTAGTAGAAGTAGTCTATGGCAGACATGACTGTGAAAATAATTTTTTCAGGGTTTTTCTGAGGATCAACCTCAAAGGAGGAGAACAGGAACACCAGGAGAAAGGTCACCAAAGTGTTCATCATTATGGAGTATGTCCTTCACAAAATCTAGATTTTAGAGGGCTTTCCTAGCTATGGTACAGTTATCCAGATAGTCCTTTTTATTGCTGGCTTTGTCCAGATTTCATTAAACCCCAGAATTCTGTAGGGCCTTTTCAGTGGTGTATTCTTGGGTATCCAGAAGAAGTGTTCTTTGACATCAGTGGTGAAAAACAGAATGGATAAGAAAATGGAGTATGCTCAAATATAAAGGACATATTCCTGAATATGCAGTCTTCTGATTGTGTGTGTATGTAAGTGTACCTAAGTATGTGCTTGTATGATATAGCTCTGGAGCTATGGATAAACATTGTTTTGGGCCCAAAATTGTTTAATAGGAGGAAATTGGTCTGGCTTACATTTGAGCACTTTTTCATATATCCCAATATGACTCTTGTTGCTGAAGTCCAACTTTGAAACACTGATATTCTCCCAGTTATGCTTATATGCAGCTGTGATTCATGGAACTAAGTGATTATTGAAGAATCACAATTGCATATATCTGCCAAAAGGAGTTTTGTCAGTAGGTAGCAGTATCTTACCTATTTTGACTTCATATGTGGTGTGGTATAAAATTCATGATCCTTCTGAGACAGGCCTTCACAGCTTGTAGCCCACAGGCTGCTTGTGGTGCACCAAAGGATTTTCTCTACATACAAAGGATGTTTTCCTCTGTATTTTTCATGGGGCTGCTCTAAATCCTTTGGTGGGCCACAGGTCACACAGGCTTATTCTAGGACATATATGAGAAGGAAATTAAGTATATCATTCAAGGAATAAGAATACAGGATAGCAGATTGTTGGTTTTAAGTGCTATTATTAACCTAGCCATAAACATATTAAAAGAACCACAGTGGATAGTCAATGGAACAACAAAGATGGGAATTACACAGGATGAGAAAGGGATCAATTTTGATATATGACAATGGGGAGAATATTCATAACTGATCAGATTACATATTCACTGAATAAATGGAGGATAGTGATGAAGTTTTTGATAGAAAAATAAGTACTAAGGGAAAGGATTACTAGGGTGAGTTTTTCATTTAAGAAATACTTAACACTCGTTAAGCATTGAGAGACAGAAAGTTTAGATGATAGATACTGTTCTAAAGCCTGTTGTACCACAAATCTGTTGGTGAGGTTAGTATACTTTGAGAGCCTTAGGCCCTGCATATTGGAATGCTAGAAACTGAGCCCTAGAACATAAATACAGTTTTTCTTGAGATGTATTTAATGAGAATTAATACAGTTATTGAACATATGGTAAATTTTAGCTCAGTGATGAACATGAAACCCAATATAATGATACCTATTAAGCACATTGATTATAATGATAATTCCTGGCTTAATATAAATTTATAAATCCTAAGTCTTAATCAAAAATGCTTTTTAAAAAGCACATAAGTATACAAAGTGGATGATGATTAATTACTTCTGGGCCTGTTTGGAATTTCAGTCAGCAAACATTTATTAAATACCTGTTATGTACCGGGCACTATTCTAGGTACAAGGGAGAATGGGGCTTGATAGAAAGTCAGAATGAATAACTTTATGTTAAATGTTATCATGTATCATAAACTGTGCTGTGCCTTGGGGATGCATATAGAAAATTGATAGTTCCTACTATAAAGGAACTCATATTTTTTCTAGGGAAGGGATTCTTAACTTTTTTTTTTAATTTTTATTTTTTTAAAAGCAATTGGGGTTAAGTAACTTGCTCAAGGTTACACGGCCAGTTTTTTTGTGTGTGGGGGTGTGTGGGTGTGAAGTATCTGAGGCCAGAACTGATTCCAGGTGTCGCGACTCTGGGGCTGGCGCTCTTACTCACTGCACCCCTTAACCTTTTCTTGTGTCATAGATCCCATTGGCAGTCTTGTAAAGACAGTTGTCTCCTCAAAATAATGTATTTAAATGTATAAGAAAATACTTAGAATTAGAAACAGAACCAATTGTATTGAAATGCAGTTATCAGAATATTTCTAAAAAATTTCATGGACCCCAGCTTAATAACCTTGCTACTAAAGAGACACACCTAAACTACAGGGTTTATATAGCCCTAGTAGTTGTTAGGGTCTGTCAGGAAGGCAGATGGTAAGGTATCTTCTTCATTGTCTTTCCATTGATAAACTGTGTCCATTTTTGGCATTGAACCTACTTATAGTGTCAAGGACACTCTTGGACAGCCTAAGGATGCTGATGTGTACATTCTTTTCTGTTCTTCAGTAGATTTGGCTGGTCTAGTAGTGATGCACTGTTTAGCCCTGATGATCCATAAGACAGGAAAACAAAGCAAGCAAAGTAGTCTGATTCCATCAACAAATAATAATTTAATTGATGCTATTTTTGTATATATGATCTTTATTCTTTTTGTCCTCTCTGTAGCCTCTTACACTGTTACTTTTTTTTCATGATACTGTCTTCTCATTACTTTATCCTAGTTATACCTGTTTGATTACCTTTTCTCACTGTCTTTGTTGGGTCTTCATCTACCACACACCCCTTTTTCTTCTCTATAGTATTTTGCTTTTAAATTTCATCAGCCTCTTGTTAATTGGATTCATTTAACATCTCCATGATTCTCTAGACTTACTTATCTAGCCCTAACTTCTCCTGAACTCCTCCCAGTTGCTAGTGGATCATCTTGAAATGAATATCCTGGAGTTTTTGTTATCAGCATGTCTAAAACTGAATACATTTCCCTGCAAATTCTCTACTCTTCTGAACTTTCATAGTGATGAGGGTGCTAGTTACCCAGGTTGACTTAAGAGCTTAGGTATTATCCTCAACTCTTCATTCTCTATAGCTTATGTTCAGTCTCTTGCCAAGTGTTATTGATTCTGGCTTTCCAGTATGTGTAGTTATGTGCTCCCCTTCTCTCTTCTGACACTGCTACCACCTGCATATTAGTCCTTATGACCTTCTGCTGTCTCTCTCTGATAGTGTTCTCTTTGGTGTTTAATGCCATTCATAATCTGCCCCCTTCCTACTTTTCTAGTTTTTTTATATACTCATTTGTTAAGTTGATCTCCCTAAGCTCAGGTCTGAATATCCTTAACTCTTGTCACCCCTAGGGTCAAATGTACACTCGTTTGTTTGTTTTTTCAAGCCCTTTATAACTTGCTCCCTTTCCACCTTTCTAGTCTAATTACAAACTTTATTCCTCTTCACATACTTTGCAGTCTGGTAATACTGAACTCTTTGGTATTCCTTGAACAAGACACCTTATGTCCTTACTCTGTGCATTTTCATTGGCTGTTTCACATACCTTTTCTTCAACTCCTGGCTTCCCTGACTGCCTGTAGATATTAGCCAAAATGCCACTTTATGCAAGAAGCCTTTTCTGGGTTTCTCTCCCCTGGCCCAGCCCCTTAATGCTAGTGCTTTCCTTTAGTATTACCTCAGGGTTACCCTGTGTGTGCGTGTGTGTATGTATATATGTTTTTTGTATGTAGCTGTTTGCATATTGTTTCTCCCATTAGATTGTAAGCTTTTTGAGAATAGAAATTGTTGCTTTCTCTGTATCCCCAGTGCTTGGCACAGTGCCTATATTAAGGAATGTTAAGGGGTCCCCTGAACTTGTTGTTTTGAGTTGGCATATTTTCCTGAAACACCGGACCCAGAGTATTCAGGAAGCCCTGAATGTGGCAAGGACGAAGGACACCCCTAAACTGACATAATTTGTTGTTTACATCCCAGACTGGATTCTCTATGTGTCCTTGGGAGTCAAGACAGGTGCCAGTCAGTCTGCAGTAGACTGGAAAACTGCTCATGGAGCTGGGACCCTTGTAGATAAGCAGACCATCCTATCTTCATAATCTAGCTTCTGCTATTTGTCCTTTCTTGAATAGGACCATAACATACAAGGGAATTGGATTTAAGTAGATAGATGAGAAAATCATTCTTAAAGAAGATACAGAGAGCATTATTACAAAATGTAAAATAGATCATTTTGATTATATAAAATTAAAAAAGCTTTTGTACAAACAAACGTAATGCAACCAAAATTAAAAGGAAAGCAAAAACTGGGAGAAAAATTTGCAACAAGTATTTCTGATAAAGGCCTTATTTCTCAAATATATAGAGAACTGAGTCAGATTTATAAAAATACAAGTCATTCCCCAGTTATTAAATGGTCAAAGGTTATGAACAGGAAATTTTCATACAAAACAAAACTATCTATAGTTATATGAAAATGCTCTACATCACCTTTGATTAGAGAAGTGCAAATTTTAAAACAGTTCTGAGATGCTATCTCATACCTATCAGATTGACTAATATGACAAAAAAAGGAAAATGTTGGATGTTGGAGAGGATGTGGGAAAACTGGGACGCTAATGCACTGTTTGGTAGAGTTGTGAACTGATCCAATGATTCTGAAGAGCTATTTGGAACTCTGCCCAAAGGGCTATAAAAGTGCATACCCTTTGATCCAGCTATACTACTTCTAGGTCTGTATCCTATAGACATCTAGAAAAACGGAAAATGAAATATTCATACAAAAATATTTATAGCAGCTCTTTTTGTGGTGGCTAAGAATTGTAAATCGAAGGAATGCACATCAATTGGGGAATGGTTAAACAAGCTGTGGCATATGATTGTAATGGAATATTGTTATGCTATAAAAAATGACAAGCAAAATGCTTTCAGAGAAGCCTGGAAAGACTTAGATGAACTGAGGCATAGTGAAGTGAATAGAACCAGGAGAACGTTGTACACAGTAACAGCAGTATTTTTTGATCAACAGTTGTGAATGACTTAGCTATTTTCAGCAGTACAATGATCCAAGACAGTCCCAATGGACTAATAATGAAAGCATACTGTTTGCCTCCATGGAAAGAGCTGATACTGACTGAATAGACTGAAACATGATGTTTTTCACTTTTTCTTTAATTTTTTGCTTTTATTCAATTCTTGTACAAAATGACTATTATGGAAATGTTTTACAGAATTGCACATATATAATCTATATCTGATTGCTTACTGTCTCAGGGAGGGAGCTAGGGTAGAGGGAGGGGATAGAATTTGGAACTCAGAACTTTAAAATGTTAAAAAAAATTGAAGAAGAAAAAACTGTAGCACTTCTCCACTGACTAAGGGTGGGAAGTATATTTCTTCTACAGATATCTGGATCAATACTGGTTATTGCATTGTACTTATATTCTTGTGTTTTTCGTATTATTTTCCTTTACATGATTCTATTCATTATTTATATTCTCTGTTGTCTTGCTCTGTAACTGTACATATAATACTTTAAATATTCTCTTAATTTCTCATGTTTGTCATTTCTTCTAAAAATAGATTTTTATCCTCTCCTGTCTCCCAGAGAGCTATTTCTTATAACAATTTAAAATTTTAAAAAGGCAGAAAAGAACAATTTAGCAAAACCAGTTAGCATAAGAAAAAGTCTAATATATGATGTCCAGAAGTCTAATCTTTGCAGCGGGTTGGAAGAGGCATCTTTTAATGTTTATTTACTCATTCATTCATTTATTTAAAAGGAGGGGGTCAGTAGTGACCATTATAATTTGTAAAATTCAGTTTTGATTGTTTTTTTTTTTTTGTTCTCTTTTATTTTTTTTGTCATTTGAACATTTTTTCATGGCTCTGCTTAATTCCTTTGCATTGGTATTCATCCTTTTTGTTGTTTCAGCACCTTCAGGTATAGTTTTTATCTGGTTAACCATTTCATAATTGATCTGTTGTTTTTATTGCTTCTATAAATATTTTGGGATATATGGACCTTTTCTTTATGTCACTGAATCTGGTATTTTTTTATTGTACAATGACATACAAATATATTTTTACTTTTGTTTATCTGTTCACCAGTCTGTGCGTACCAGTTGTGTTTCCATTTTATTTTTCTACCACAAAGAATAATGGGTTTTGTTTTTGTTTTTGTTTTTTTTTGGAAAAGCATGGGATCTTTCTGTGATATTCTTGGTTTACTTTCTTAGTGGTAACACTCAATCTTAAAGGATATGAATGGGGGTCAGCTAGGTGGTGTAGTGAATATAGTACCAGCCCTGGAGTCAGGAGGACCTGAGTTCATATCTGGCCTCTGACACCTAACACATACTAGCCGTGTGACTTTGGGCAAGTCACTTAACCTCAACTGCCCTGCCTTCCCCCTCCAAAAAGCAAAAGAGAGAGAGAGAGAGAGAGAGAGAGAGAGAGAGAGAGAGAGAGAGA
>NW_027185698.1:380449-406926 GCF_028583685.1 Petaurus breviceps papuanus | reverse complement strand
AGAGAGAGAGAGAGAGAGAGAGAGAGAGAGAGAGAGAGAGAGAGAGAAAGAAAGAAAGAGATATGAATAAATTATTGCCTTTATTTTTCTTTTTTATATAATTTCACTATATTTTCCTTACAGTGTAGATGAATTTTCAATGCCATCATGAAGTGTATTAGTATACCTCTTTCCCTATAGTTCATCCAGTACTGATTATCTGTATTTTTTATTTAACATTGTAATTTTTCTGCGCTTAAAATGAAATTCCGCTCCCAGAGTACTGTGTTGGCCACTTCCTGCCAGCCTGTTGGCCTTGTCCTCAGCAGGAGTTTAGCCTTTCTGTGTCATTTTGTGGGTTCTGTTGCTCCAAAGTTTTTCTAGAGTCATTTTTTACATGAATTGGGGGAGGTGGGACCCAGGAGCCAGAGCTGTGAGGAAGTCTTGTTTCTACTTCCCCATCTCAACTCCGCCCTCTGGAGCTTCTCTTTTTCATATGATGTAAGACACTGGTATAACCCTAATTTGTCTTCTAGTTTATCCAGCAGTTGTGATCAGTTGGAGTAGTAGCTCCTTGGTTCAGTGGATAGGATACTGAGCCTAGAGTGAGGAAAACTGAAGTTAAAACCGTCCTTAGGACACTTAATAGCTGAGTGACTTGGGCAAGTCACTCCACTGTTTACTACCTCAGTTTTCTCTTCTCTAAAATGGGTTTAATAATAGCCCCTACTTTAAGTGTTGTGAGGATCAGATGTGATCATTTTAACATACTCAGCCCAGTGTCGGATAGCAAGTGCTATCCGATAAATAAATGTTAGCTGTTAGGATTGTTATTAATAGAGGCACTAATTTAGGTGACTTGCCCAAGAGTCATACGTGTAGAAGTAGAAAAGCAAAGATTTGTACCTAGGTTTTAAATTACAAACCCAGACTTTGTATTACTTTGTTTCCTTTGCACTGATTTAACATGGAATTGTTGAAATAGGTTAAGAAGTAAATAATTTTATGTTTTTATTGGTGCTTTAAGTGTGCAGTTCTAGACTACTACTGTGACTAAGGTAAAGTTTTGGTCACAAGACCTATTTTGACCAGCCTCGGATTATGTGCACCAGCTGAACGCGCCCATTGTGCACACCAGCAGAAGTAGTGACTAGATTGTCTCGATGCGCTGTTGAGACATCTTTCTTGTTCCTCTTGACCCAATTTGAGAAATGCTTGTATAAAATGTATTATTGATAGTCTTCCTTTTGTTAAAAACTAAAATTGTACTGTTTTGGTTGAAGAATTTTTGTTTGCAAACATCTGAAATTTGTATTTTATGTGTTTATATAGTACTTTTTTTTTTTACTTTGTTCATATGAATTTTAAAAATGAAATACTGGATTTGGAATTAGAGGACCTAGGTTCAAATCTCTCTTCCATCTACTACCTGTCAACTTCTCTGGGCCTTAGTTTCTTTCATTTGTAAATGAGGGTATTGGGTTAGATGACCTGAGGTCCCTTCTAGCTCTGTGATCATGATTAAAATATGCAACAGTCTTATTATCCAGTCTACCAAAGGGTAGGATAGGAAAAGAATTCCTAATTTCCAGGATTAAAAACTGATGAGTTTATATTTTATTTTAAGGGTAATAGAGAACCACTAATATTATCTGGCTTGGGTTCTGACCTTGAAAGGCATATACTCTTTTTCTGGAAATTTAAACAGTTAAAATAATTGGTAAAGAAGGAGAGATACTATATAATTGTTAAATTCTACTGTGGGCATCCCTGGCTGTTGCCATTTGTCTTGTCTTGCCACTGAACTGTTGTGACTCTCAACATGGGGGGGGTTAGGGGGGGGTGGGGGTGGAGATGGGACAATGACTGAGACTGATTACTTGTGGAGCTCTGTGTCACTCAAATCCAGTTCTCACACAAGTAAGGTATCACCCTTGTGATGTCATAGACCTTTTCGAGAGTGGTGAACAACAACTGCTACTACTATTGTGTGGTACTTACCCTGGGTGAAAATAACCACACAGAGTAAATTAGCCTACTCAAGAGTCAAATCAAATTGAACTCAAGCACAGTCTTTTGTGATGAGAGTCCTACTCTGAATCCAAGCAAGAATTAAAGTAGTGTGAAGTAAGTCTATCCATATGTATATATTAATGTGCTATGTGTGATGCGAAAAACAGAAATAAATACTTCAAAGAGGTATGCCTTAGGAAGTAATTGTGAATTTTATAGCAGTTCATGTTCCAGGAATGATTTAGTAAATATCCTGTTTCTGCTATTAGAATATAAATTCCTTAAAGTACAGGGATTTGAATTTATCCTTCTCATAGTCCCCAAAATGCTGTGACTTAGTTTTCATAATCTATTTGTTAATAGAACAGAATTAGAATAATAGAATTTAGGGTGTGGGAGTTTTGAAAAGAAACCTTTAGGATAATTTCATCTAAGTCTTCTTGAATTTGAGGAAATTAATGACCAATGTGGGAGAGAGGGAACTAGAATTTGAGTGATCTCACTCAAGTCCAATGAGTTTCTCTCACATCCTAAAACTTCTTTGTTTCCTAAAATAATATTTCTAATCTTAGTAGCACATGTTCACATTTTAAATTGAAGATGGATGGAGGACTAAGAATGAATATAGTCGGGGCAGCTAGGTGGCGCAGTGAGTAGAGAGCCGGCCCTGGAGTCAGGAGGACCTGAGTTTGGATCCAGCCTCAGACACTTAGACACACACACACACACACACACACACACACACACACACACACACACACACACAGAGCCATGTGACCTTGGGCAAGTTGCTTAACCCCAACTGCCCTCCAGAAAAAGCAAAAAAAAAAAAAAAAGAATGGATATATTCTAGGTATTATCGCTTTGAAAAATGTACTCATAAAACAAAACAAAATTAAAATTTCTCTAAATATATACAGTCTCCTAAGGCATTTCCCGGCACTCTGTTCTTTCCTTTCACCCCTGTATTTTCAGACTAATCTTTGAAAAACATTATATTCTTTATGTTGTTACTGTCATTAAGTAGTTTCTTCATTGTGTATAAAATATTTTCTATCTTGCTTTCAAATCATTACACAATCTATTTGCTTTATATTCATTTCACCTTTCCCCCAAAACACATTTATGTCTTTAAAGTCAGTGTCATAATAGTCCTAAACTAGAATTATATTACATTGATTTTTATGTATCCTTCTCCTTCAGTTGTTCATTCTCCTTAACCATGCAGTTTATTTAGAGCCAACAAAGATTATGTCTTTCATGAAAGGTATTACAGTAGTTCCCTATCTTGCCCATTACTGGGCTACTGTCACACTTACTTTTATCACATAGTGCAATACTTAGCTGTTCTTTAATGTTTTCATATGTGTCTTTCCAAATAACTCATTGAAACATAAGGCCATGACTTTATAGTTCCTTATTATTTTATATTACATTACATTACACTGTATGAATTAGAGGTAAATACTCTTTAAATCCCTTGTATTATTATTTAACCTATTTTTTTCTTGTTCTTTAGTGGACATCTAGAATAGGATACAGTCACCCTACAAAAGAAGAGTTGCTTCCTACATTTCCCATACTTACATAGCATGGTTAACTCTATAAATGTTTATCTATAACAAAAGTGTGTATACACATTTATATACATATATATAATATGTAGTTCAGGAAAATGAATTTAGAACAAGCAGAAATGTAGGTGTGGAATTCACTGATGGTGTTGTAACAATTTCATTTATAAATTTTTTGAACATTAAGATAGACGAATATACTTTTTTATAAACATAAAGGATTGTTTCATGGGTTTTCTTGTAAAATATTAGATGCATTGTGCATAGATAATGAAATGTACTATATATAGCTTAATAAAATGTACTAAAGTACTACATTTTAAAAACTATACTATGTAGTAAGCTTAGTAGAGCTTTGTGGCCTCTGAATATTTTTTGCTTTTTTGCTTTTTGGAAGGGGGAGGGCAGGGCAGTTGGGGTTAAGTGATTTGCCCAAGGTCACATGGCTAGTGTCAAGTATCTGAGTCTGGATTTGAATTCAGGTCCTCCTGATGCCAGGGCAGTTGCTGTATTCACTGAGCCCCTCCTAGCTTCCCCTGAATATTTTTTTCAAGTGACTTTTGTCTACTCCCTGTCCCCAGCATTCCTGTTCTTGCTGTAGTATACTTTTAATCAGTAAAGATGTACCTGTGGAAAGAGATTGAAGAACAAAAAGTATAAATATGGACCCAGTTGATGATATTCTGTTAGAGTTATAACTTTTCAGTCATAAATTTGTTTTAAGATTATGTAGGAGAGAGAATAAGGAAGTAAACTTTGTATAAGAACTGTGTGTTTTATGGGTTTCCTTGTGAAATTTTTGGAAGGGTGATCAGAATTATTACTAAATGCAGTTTTGAGATGAACATTATTGCCATTAGTTTGATAGTCATTTTTGTTAAATTGTATTTTTAAAGGACTTGCATGTGAATTAATTTCATCTTCATAGCTAATATGTGTAATATGTGATTTTAATGGATAAGGAAAATGTTTCATCAGGACATATTTACTGTGGGAATTTGTTATATAGTACAAACATACTTTCTCAGATACTTTTATTCAATGAAACCATTTTTAAAACTACCAGATATAGTATGTTTTCATGATTGAACATGTATAACCTATATCGAATACTTGCCCTCTCAGGGAGGGGAGGGGAAGTGAGAGAGGGAGAGAGAATTTGGAACTTAAAAAGTTTTAGAAATGAGTGGTAAAAATTGTCTTTACATGTAACTGGGGCAAAAAATAAAATATTTTTTAAAACCCTGCCAAATATGGTAGAATTTCCTTTTAGTATCTTTAAATTTGTAGTTCCTTCCTGTTTATTCATAATTCAATATTTCTGACCTAAGTTTTTCCATTCGGGAGTTTTTTTTTTTAAGTATTTGGTTTTTTGAAAAATATCAAGACTGTTTTGTAAATCCTTTTAATTATTTTTTCAAGAAATCACTACTGATGCGGTAGTGATCCTTTAGAATTTATGAATCTATACTTAGAAAGCTCTAAATCTTTTATAATGTGTTATATACCCATTTGTCAAAAATTGAAGATACTTAAAAGGTCAACTAAATGAACTCACCAAGATCTTAGTTTTGACAAAGATTAGATATCTTAAACTATTTCTTACAACATTAATCTGTAAGGTTGTGATGTTATGAACTTACTGATACTTGATGATGACATTCAAAACCATACATTCATATATATGTCATAAGAATTTGGATTATTTTGTACAATAAAAATTTGGATGAAGTAAATTTTACTTGAGAAGCAATGTACTGTGTTGTTTAGTAGCCAGGTTTGTATTCAGGAAAACAGACTGAACAAGTCTGTCCCTGGTGACTTTTAAAGACTCAAGATTGTTAAACATATATCTCCTGTTTTATCTCTTACCTATCTTAAACATCTATCTGCTTTGGCACTAAGTCTTTTCAGGACTTCCATACCAATGTAATTACATTTGCAGAATCCTGTCAAGTAGGGGGGGGAAAGTTGACTTGTAAATTATGTACATTTTTGTATTCTCACTTTGATTTGATATTGGTGTAATATTTGTGGTTTTCACTTAGTGGGAGGTAGCTTATTTACCATAATTTTCCTTCCTTCTTGCTTCCTTCCCTCCTTCCTTTCTTTCTTTCCTTTTTCATTTTCTCTTACTTTTTCTCTTCTTTCCACCAAATAAACAGTTTTCCATAACTTAATGATGACAGGTTATGCTTTAAAGGATGTAAGAGCCAACTCTGCTCTTTAATTTGAAGGAAGATTGTACTCTGCTAAGTATATCCTGTTTTTGTTTTGTAAACTCTGAGGTAAATTTAAGACTTTATTTCAGTACATTAAAACATTTTATTTTCTTGTCTTTGTTCAAAATTTTTTCATACTTTGACACACCATGGGAGGTATGGAAAGCTTTACTGTTCATTAAACTCTACCCCTCTAAAAAAACACATATTTCTGTTAATTTGTGGGAGAATATAAAGTTTCTCCTTTTTTGTTCTTGCAACTCCCTGGTGACTCTGATGAATGAAATTAACGTTTTATTCTGCTAGAACTGTCAATAATAAACTTAATATTTATATAATCTTGTAATAGAAAGGAAAGGGGATTTCTTTTCTTATTGTTGATCTACCTATGTAATACCGGTTTTAGTTTGCTATTTTGGTTTTCCTGATTTGCCTTGTGAAGCTGAACATGCTCTTTTCTTCACCCCATAAGTATATATATCATACTGTCTAAAATATTTTTTAGAAAAACTGCTAGTAACTCCTGCTCAACTGGTAGATTATTTTAAAATAACAATGTTTATTTCATAAAATTTTTTTTAGAACTATCAGGTAAAAGTTATTTTGAGTGGAGAGCATATTCTTTGTTTTAGCTTTTTTTTTCTTTTTCTAACCACTGTTTTAGAATGTAATCTGGTGCTCTCAGATTTTCTTAGAAACATCTGGATATTTCAAAGATTGGCATTGCTTAGCTTATTTTTCTCAGGTACCATTAAAAAATCAATACAAAAGAGGTAGTTAGAAGTTTTACATCACTTTATGTTTTGGCTTTCTGCCTACAGAACTGAATAGGAGATCAATGAAAAATGCTCAAATCAGCCTGCTTTCTAGAATTTTGCTATCATACAAGGGATTGGTGACAGCTGGGTGAAAACTTAAGCTCAATTCATATTGCCTAAAATGTTTTGAGAAGTAGAAGAGGTTAAATAGAAAAGAATGTTAAATCAAGAAAAAAATTACTTCTTTTTTTTTTTTTTTAAAGCAATCAGGGTTAAGTAACTTGCTCAAGGTTATACGGCCAGTTTTTTCTGGGTGTGGTGCTGACTTTCTGAGCCCGGATTTGATCCAGGTCATCCCGACACCGGAGCCGGTGCTCTTACTCGCAGAGCCACCTGGCTGCCCCTTAATTTACTTCTGTATGGCACAATCACATATGATAGAGTAGGGTAAGCTTCCTGTTTTTTTTTTTTTTTTGGTAAGGCCTAAGAGGTAAGAATGATTTTTGCATTTTACAGTACAGCAAAGCTTTATTTACAAATGTAAAAACTCTTCCTTATTTGAAGGCATTATAAAAACAAGTTACTGTATTTTGCAGGCCTCTGGTATAGTTGAAAGCACACTAGTTGTAGAGAACAACCAATTCTTGTTGAAAAAAAAAACTTGTTTTTTCTTATTTTATTGGAATGCTCAGATCTTTTTTTAAGTAAAAATGTTTTCATACTTGAATTTTAGGGCAGCAGCAATGACTCTAAGGACAGTATTGCTCTCATTACAAGCATTACTGGCAGCTGCAGAACCAGATGATCCACAAGATGCAGTAGTAGCAAATCAGGTAAGGTGTCTGAAGTTTTTAAAATAAAGAAGCTCTTTTGTGCTTTATAGGCTTTTAACACAGCATATTAAATGAAAATGATACTTAACATGTTTTTTCTACTTTAGTGTTTGAAAGTTCTTGAGATTACCAGGTATAATGCTATGATGAGATTAACTTTGGAGCAGGCTTATCCTTTAGGCCATTCCAGTAATCTCTTAGATATGACTATGGAAATTTAACTTACCTATTCCTAATTAGAATTCACTGACTAGTGATTGACTTCTTAAACTAGTTACATGGAATTCATTATTAATTCAACTTTGAAAATGCATTGGGGTCAGTTAACAGTCTATTGTATTGTAGTAATAGGCTTAAAATGCTTCTGTATAACTGATAACTCTGCAAAGAGTAGCTAATTTATAAACTTTTTATTTGAGCAAAATTGACGAACTTACTGTTAAGTCACAGACTGGATAATGTCATTGATTTTTTTGGGTAGGTTATCAGATTTTATTGTATGTAAAATTTTAAAGTTGTTTGGTCTAAATTTTTAAGCATTTTAACTCCTGGATGTAAAATATGCAACTCACCTATGTTTCTTAGTCTATTTGATATTTGTCTAATAGTACATGCAGAATAATAAGTACATTTTTTGGCATTGGTTACTAATTTTTAGCTGTTATGTATTCAGAACCTCTATTCAAGGGTTGTCACCTTATTGTTGTTGTTATTCTTCAGATGTTTCAGTTGTTTCTGACCCTTCATGGCCCAATTTGGAGTTTTCTTGGCAAAGATACTGGAGTGGTTTTGCAATTTCCTCCTCCAGCTCATTTAACAGATGAGGAAACTGAGGCAGGCAGGGTTAATTGATTTGCCCAAGGGTCACACAGCTAGTAAGTGTCTGAAAATGGATTTAAACACGTGAAGATGAGTCTTCTTGATTCCAAACCCAGTGTTCTATGCACTGCATCACCTATATCCCCTGAAATCAGTTTATATACCAATTTTATTAATTTTCTAAAGCAGATATATTAAAACCTGGCTGTGCTACTGTCCTTATATTGGGCTCTGTTTCACCAGGATAATTTTATAAGTCAGCTGTGAAATCATGGAATACTTTTGCAACCCCATGAATAGGGGAAAAAAGTATTTACCTTACACCAGTGCTACTCTCTTGTATATAGTTAATAAGATTTCCATGTGATAATTTAAACTTATTTGCCAGCTGTATTTATGCATGCATTTCAGTCCAACAAACATTTATTAAATATGTGCTACATATGAGGCACTGTTCTAAGACACAAACACAAAGATGAAATAATCTCTGTACTTAACGAAACCTCTATTTTGTTAGATAATGTATTGCTTAGTTAGTCATTATTTATAAATGTATTGACCAAACATTGGCTTTAGAATTGTCTAGGTTATTGCTTATTCATATTTTTATCCTGCAACATAACAACAAATCTACAGATTTGGCATGTTAGATCCCCCATTTTCCCATATAGTATCAGTTGTCCTTCTCTATTGATTTGTTCTCAGAAGTGTCTTTTTTAAGATCTTTTTATTTCTAGTTATTACATATACTTGTGCTTATTGTGGTTTAATGTGCAGACTTGTTCAGCTTAGGAGTGATTGTGTTTGAATCCTGGCTCAAAAATGGACTCTCTAACTCTGGTCACCTCAGCCATTTTGAGCTTAACTTTTCTCATGTGTAAAATTGGAATAGGAGCAGCAAGGTAGCACAGTGGATAGAGTGCTGGGTCTGAAGTCAGGATACTTCATCTTGTTTAAATTTGGCCTTAGACACTTACTGTGTAACTCTGGGCAAGTCATCTAACTGTCTTTGCCTCATTTCCTTATCTGTAAAGTGAACTGGAGAAGGAGATGGCAAACTACTCCAGTATCTTTCCCAGGAAAACTCCAAATGAGGTCAGCAAGATTTGAACATAACTGAAATGACTGAACAACAAACACTGGAGCAGCATTGGTACTACCTGTCTCACAGGGTTGTTGTGGGAAAAGAAAATTGTGTAGACCTTAAAGCACTATGTAAATGTGATTTGTTTTACGTTTGTATGGATTTTATAAATAAGAAAAAGGAAATTAGTAAACCTGCAGTAGCAGAAGCATAGGGGGACAGTGGTGAGGAAAAGCAGTGTTTGAATACTGAACATTGTCTTTAGGAGATGATGAATAATACCTGCCTGAATAAAGCAGAGAAAATGTGCTGGTCAGTAGTGGGAAGAAAGCATTTATAGATAGGGGCAAAATTATAGAAGTTAGTAACCTAGCCTAGAAAAGTTTATATTTAATAGTATGTAATAGCTATTTAAACAGAGACATGTAGAGTAAAACTGTTTCTAGGAGTGGCATATGATTAAAACTGCTTATTTATTCAATCTGGCTAGGAGTATTGAGAAAATAAGAGGAAGGGAGGATTAAGGGGAATCATCCTTAGGGTTTTTTACAGTAATCTAAGTATGAGATAAAATGGGGACATTGGGTGACTAGGTGGTGCAGTGAATACAGCACCAGCTCTGGAGTCAGGAGGACCTGAGTTCAAATCCAGCCTCAGACACTTAACACTATTAGCTATGCGACCTTGGACAAGTCACTTAACCCCAATTGCCCTGCCTTCCCCCCTCCAAAAAGCCAAAAAAAAATTTTTTTTAAATGCAGACGCGGACTTAGGATATGGCTATGGAAAATGAAAGAAGGTGCGGCCAGGTAGCACAGTGAGTAAGAGCACCAGCCCCAGTGTCGGGATGACCTGCGGATCAAATCCGGGCTCAGACACTTAGCACCCACCCAGAAACACCTGGCCATGTAACCTTGAGCAAGTTACTTAAGCCCAATTGCTTTAAAAAAAAAAAAAAGAAAATGAAAGAAAAGCAGAGTCATTTTGAAAGAATGAATAGCTTGGTGCCTATAGGTGGTGAATAAAAGAGAAAAACGTCAAATTCTACTCAAAAGTTGGATTTAATTTTTTTTCAACTTGAGATTACTAGGAGAATGGTCTGACTGTTTAACAGATGTGGGAGTGTAAGAAGTTGAGGGTAACACTGAGATTATGAACTGGAAAGCTTGGAAAGATGGTGGTGCCTTTGGCAGAGAGAAATTTGTAAAAGAAGGTCAAGGGAAAATAAAATGAGTTTTGTACTTCCTGCATTTAAGATGTCTCCTGAACATTCATTTGAATTGATTAGGAGAGAGAGTCATTACTAAGCAAGGGGATCAAGTAATACTTTGTGAAGAAATTGACAGCAAATTTTAAAAAGTAGAGCAAACCCACTTTGCAAAGAAGGGCAACCATTGTAGTAAGTAGTATTAACAAACAAATAAACGATTGAATGGAGAACATAAAAGGGACAGTCTGAGGACAGAAAAGAGATTAGTCTGGCAGGAATTTAGAGTACCTGGAAGGGTGTAGTACTAGGAGATAAAGCTCAAAAGATAAGTTAGTTCCAGATTGTGGATAACTTTGAATTTCAAATTGGAGTTTTAAATAGGCAATGAGGAACCACAGATTTTTGAGCAGAAAAGTAGCTTGGTCAGACCTATAGCACTAATTTTGTGCCCCAAAAGATTAGCGCTCAAATTATATATGATCTTTCTGTATTCTTTAGTAAGTAGTATGACTGTCATCTCCCATTGGGGTTGTAACCTTGTTGATCATTGTTGGGTCTTTACATTAGACATTTTATTTTTAAATCACCCCCTCTCCTCAGTTAACTGTACATTGTTCCAAGACAGGAAAAAAGTTCAGCAAAATCAGTCAATGCATCCCTTGTATCTAACACTATCACCTTGAAATAATTATCCCTGCAGAGAAAGGATGTGAAGTATATTTATTTATTTATTGAACTTTTTTTCCTATGACCAAGCTTGTTAAATACAGTATAGTAAACATTCCCCTTATTATTCATAATCACTTCTAAATTTCCTTCCTCTACCTTTTGTATTTTAAAATTTCTTATTGATACTCAAAAACCATTTGTTATTGCTCTTTGGAACTCCCAGTTCCTCCTATATAGTTCCTCCACATAGTTTATGTTGGTAAGTGAATTTTTATTTTTTTGGAGGGGGAAGGCAAGGCATTTGGAGTTAAGTGACTTCCCCAACCAAGGTCACACAGCTAGTGTGTCAAGTGTCTGAGGCTGGATTTGAACTCAGGTACTCTTGACTCTAGGGCCAGCGCTCTATTCACTATGCCACCTAGCTGCCATAGATCAATACATATTTTTCCCAATATTCATAGATTGTTGCCTTAGTTTTTTTAGGAATCACTCATGCTATACTCAGCTATAATTTGAAAATTCCATAATCTCCTTTTCATTAATTAAAAAAATTAAAATATTATCTAAATACCTAAGACATTTCTATTCTAGATTTTTCAGAGGTCACTGTCATCAACTAAATAAGCTCATGTGTAGGTTATTTCAGCAGTCTAGTACATAGTTATATGGAGCTGGTGATTTAAACTGACTCTAGTTGGATATTCTCCTACCATCTTTTTCCATTAGAATTTTCAATACTCCTCTACACTCTTACCTCCATTTTTTGTTAACTATTTTATGTTCTGTGCCTAGTACTTCAAAGTATGTTTTCTGTATCATAGAAAACATAAGGGAAATTGAACTAACTCTTTCATCTGTTACAACATTAACCTTGGACAGCATTCAAATCCTTTAATCTTTCCATTGCTCCTTATATAGGTTTAAAATAGCTTTTTGTTATCATTAGCATTTATTGCATGCCTCATTTTGTGTTTTGAACTTTGATATAGTTGATGTCTTTCAAGAATTATGTTATTTTAAAAATCCATTATCCATTACTGATGGATCCTTGCATGTTTTTGAAAATCCTGGGGTAGATGGTGAGTTCCTTATGTCTACACATTGTTCTCATTAGATTATACCCTCTTTTCCTCATCAGTAGCATTTTTCATGATGTTGGTATTATTGAGATCATGTCCATGCTCTCTAGCTGATTTCTTCCATGGAATTTTAATTTTGAAATAAGTAAAAGTAATTTCATTAAATAAAAACTAGATGAAGGAGCTAAAGGATATTTTTATTTCTTTTCATTTTTGGCTTGAATTTGGGGTAAAATATCATTTATATTTTATATGTATGCCAAGCATTTGAGTCAGAATTATCTAATAACTGTTTACAGGACACAGTGAAGGTTCACTTTTTCTGGTTGGTTTAACTGCCCAAGTAAAAGGCTGGAATAAATAATTTATATAAATTAAGAAGCAAGTTAAGTAATATTTAATTTAGGCTTTAACATAGCTTTTTTAAAAGCTTTTGTCCTGTTTGTTGTTTATCCATCATTCTTGAAGTATACCAATGACATCACAAAGGTGATGTCTTGATTTTGTTCGTGAATTGGATTTGAATGAGACAGATAATAGTTTGTGAACATTGATATCGACCAACTTGTGCATTCATTGGGGACATTTCCTTGATCTCAGAATTGATAGATGCTAGATATAAAATTGGCAACAATTAGTAGTAGGCACTAAGATTATCATTTGCTATGTTAATTTTTGTATAATTGAAATTTTAAAATTGCTTTTAAAAAATACATGTTGATGTTCTCTCAAGTACTATGATCTTCAGTTCCTCTAAGTCTTCAACTCACATGATCCATTCTTCTCCTTAGCCCACATAAGGATAGTTATAACATTGAAGTCACTAATATCTACAAGTCAAAAACTTGAAAATTTCTTTATCATATCATTCTATTGTTCGTTTAGCCTTACTCCAAGCCAATTTTTCATCTTCACCAGGAGCATTTCTATCCCTATTTAGTCTCTATAGCCACCATCTAACTGTATTTTTTCTCTCTTTTCATTCTATATCATATCCAATCATAAACCTTACTAAGTTTATACTGTAATTGACCCTTGGATCCCTTTATCTTGTTATTGAGGATCATATTTTAACAAAAACTATCTCATACCTTCAACCTTATCTCCTTTTGCTTGATTATATGCTGCTGAACAGATTTGGAGGAAACACAGTATTAAACTTGGGTCCATTGCACATTTACATTATTTATTCTCAGCTTAGCAAAACCATCCTCTCCCAAATGTCCCTATGTCTGTTGAGGGTACTTCCTGTTACCCATTTCCTTTGAACTAAACTATTTCAGACTTCTCATTCTCCTTTAACCTCCTCCCTTCTAATCAGCTGGCTGATCTTGTCCTTTTAGCCTTCACAGAATCTTTCACCTATATTTTCCCTTCATTCCACTCACATAGTCCCTACCCTAGTTTAGATCCTTATCACTATTAGACTAGTTTTCCAGTTGGTATCTTTGTTCTCTTTGATCTTTGATCTCTTCACATCCTAAACCTTATTAAGTACGCATTAGCTAAAATAATTACCTGCTCCAAAAAATTCAAAGATTCCCTTGTGCCTTCAGGATCCCATGCAAATTTCTCTTAGTGTTTTAAAGTCCTTCACAATTTGTCCTCAGTCTTCCCTTTTTACTCACATTATGTATTTGCTTCTCTTCCTGAATTTTGTGTTTCAACCCACCTAGGCTTACTGCTTCTCACACAGAACACTCCATTTTCTGTTTCTAAGTCTTTGTACTAGCTGACATCCATGCCTAGAATGCACTCCGTCCATCTTAAAATCTCTTGTATTCATTTTGTATAGATCTGTTCATGCATGTGAACAGAACCTCTGTGAAGGCAGGGACTGCTTCATATTTACCTTTGTAGCCTTAGCACCCTTAGTACCTAGCATAGTGCCTAACATAGTAGATCCTTAATAAAGATTTGCTAAATTGAATTCACCTTGTTTTCTTTTGACAAGACATTTGATCCGTGTAACAAAGCAATACAGGGTATTTTTCTCTATTCTTAAATTATGGAAAAATTATTTGGTATACTTATTCCCAAATGTTTACAAAAGCATTGCCATTTTCCTTGAAGCAAGTTACACATACATAATATTCGTGTTGAAATTTGAACTTAATGTTGAAATCAGCCATGATAATTACTCATTGCTTAATATTCAAGGTGTGTTTAGATGTTAGTGATTCTTTTTTTCAAGTTAATGGTAATAGAAGAAAAGTCTTTAGAAACTTAAATCTGCATTGTATTATTATTTTAGCTTTTAGGCGCTTTTTTTTAGTTTGCTAATGTTGATAGTCATTGCCAATTTTTAATTGCCACATAATTATTTCCCCCTTTAGTGATTTTTCCCTTTACAGATATTACTGTGCAGCAATCTTATAATCAGTGTTCTAGTTTTTTTCATTTTTCTTTCATTTTGGGTTATGAAAAGTAATGGTAAAAATTGCTTATAGAGCAAAAATTACAAACGACAGGAGAATGAAAAGATGCCTAGTGTGTATAACCCTGTTCATAAAGATTTCCTCCTAAGAAGGTGTGGTAAAAGATTTTATTGAGGCTATTTGATATGAAAAAAGGTGGGATGGTGGTCCCTTAACAGAGGGACAGATGTAAGGATACCTTGGCACCTCTGGAATTAAAAAAATTTTTTTTGAGATTTACTTTATTTATGATTTGTGAAGGATTTTTTAAGCTACGATTGAATCACATAGGAAGGAAGACTTTGAGAGGTTATAATCTTTGGCAGAGGAGAGAGACCCACAATGAAATATTAATAATAACATTTGTGTAATTTTTTTAAGATTTACAGAGCAGTTTCCATGTGAGATAGGTATTTTAAGTCATAATTATTATCCATATTTTTTTGGGAGAGGAAATAGCTTCAAGAGAAGTAAAAGGGTGTTTCTAGAGCCCTACAGCTAGTGAGTTTTGGGGTCAAGATTTGTTCCCTGACTTCAAATCTAGAATCACGGAGCATTTTTAGTATGTTCCTTATGTAATAGAACCTGGAAGTTTGGTCACACTTATTAAATATTAGGACCTGAAATACTTAAGTACTTTGGATAGTTTTATTTGGACCAAATATTGTTTCATTTTGTTTTCATGTAGTACAAACAAAATCCAGAAATGTTCAAACAGACAGCTCGACTTTGGGCACACGTGTATGCTGGAGCACCAGTTTCTAGTCCAGAATACACCAAAAAAATAGAAAACCTATGTGCTATGGGCTTTGATAGGGTAAGTACATATCATTTGTGCTAGTTTTTGTTTTATTTTTATTACTGCTTGGTGTCATGGAGAGGGATTAGAAAAGCAACTGAGGTGATCTTTACTGTTTCTATCAATCATTTTTAGTTGACATTTACTAATAAATTATCTATTTACCTTTGTATCCTCATTTAAATAAAACTCCAGGCAACTAAATCAGTTCTTTGTTTAAAAGATTTATATTTGTTGTATATGCATGTAGTATGGTTAAACTAGAAAAATAAATTTTAGGAAAGAAACTTTACTTAAGATATTAAGATACTGTTCAAACAGTAACTGAAAATGTTGTAGAAATGTTACTTTGGGATTTGATTTTTTTCCCCATTTCTTTTCTCTCCAGAATGCAGTAATAGTGGCCTTGTCTTCAAAATCATGGGATGTAGAGACTGCAACAGAATTGCTTCTGAGTAACTGAAGCATAAAGAGAAAACTGCTGCTGTAGTCCAGTCCAGTTTGCCCCCTTCTTGAGGAGCATCACCATCTGTTATTTTTAGAATTCTGCATAGATTCTTTTAAAACTGGCATTCTTGCCTAATTATTATCTAGGCATGATTGAAGACTGAAAAAAAAACCCTGCTCTGTAAATAAAGCTAATTAAACGTCTGTGTAAATTTAAAAAGGGGAAATACTTTAATTTTTTTTTCTTACTAAATAGTGTAAAAATTCTTTGAGTTCAGCTAAGACTATGAAAAAACAAAACATGCTACTTTAGCATTTAGCAGTGTGACCAAGACTAGCAAGAGTTTGCTTCAGGATTTTGTTGAATAATTATTTAAGTAATATTTTGAACTTGTTAAGGCCATCCAAATTGTTGATGTCATTCATCACAGTTACCTTAATGTTTTTTAACATTGATCTTCTGTGCCTGTGTACTTGCATGCGTGTACTTTACTCTAGACCTCTTAGAACCTGGTAGCTGAAAAGAGCACCATTTTAAATATTTGTGTGCTTAAAAAATTAAAGACTTACCCAAAGTTGAAAATGGTGACCTATTCAGAACCTTTTCTATCCATATCATTGGATTGGGATACCACACGTACTTTCTCTTCATTTTACATATCTAAATTCTAATGGTAAATTTCTTTTTCCCTTGTTTCTGGTTTAGAATGTGCCATTTATAGTAGCTTATTTTCCATTTTCAAATAATATATTTAGAATATTTTGTCATTAATACAGTCTTGGAGCTTTCATGTATTAGAAGTGGTGCAAAAATGGGGCTACTGATTTTATTTCTTCTAAGACCAGTACATTCTTAATGTTGTGGTTTCCCTGTAATTATGGGAAGAACATAACTTAATTTTCGCTGTTTGGACACTCTTTAAAAACTGTCTCAGCAGTTGAAGATTTTCTTTGAGTACTTGCTTTGATGCAATCAACAGTTTTGCAAGTTTTCTATTATTTTGGGCTTTATTGTAGGGATTGCTTATCAGGTACTTAAAATTTCAATTTTGCTTATATTTCCCCCTTGTTGACACATGAAATCTGTGTTGATGTTTTCCTGTACATACTTCAAATGCACATAGAAAGAAATAGAAGTGTGTTATAAATCTAGCTTCCTTTATGATGTTTCTGATAATACAAGAATTTAAAATCTTACTTTCTTGTGTACATACAGTCAGACTTTTTATTCGTATTAAAATGACATTTCATCCTGAATTCAAAAGTTTGAAAATTATTAGTTTTGCAAAATCAGATATCAGTGTGACCATTTATTGAATGTTGAACTAACTTTATGCAAATAGGCATATACTTCAAGTAAAACTATTGTATGAAATTTTTAGGTCAGATGAAGAAAGTAAAGTTGGCAGACTGGGTTAGGTTATACTGTAACATATACAAAGCTTCCATTCCCCAGCAAATTATTAATCCAAACCATAAATTTTTAAATGTTGCAGACATAATTGTTTTTGAACCATGAGTTTGGTGTTATTTCATATTTGACCTTTTTGTATTCTTTTTTTTTTTTTTTTTGCCTTTTGGAAGGCAGTTGGGGTTAAGTAACTTGCCCAAGGTTACACGGCTAGTTTTTGTGTGTGGGTGTTTAGTGTTTGAGGCCAGAACTGAACTCGGGTCCTCCTGACTCCAGGGCCGGTGCTTTACTCACTGCGCCACCTAGCCGCCCCCTTTTTGTATTCTTGATACTGGAAGCAATAAGAACCATTATTAAATGATTAGAATAAGAAATTTAAAAGAACCTAGTTCTTCCAAAAAACTTAGAATTTCCTAATCAACAGTAAACTGTTTTAGTTAATCATACTAAACACGTCTTTTTTTATACTGTTTGCTTAAGCATGAGGTTTTTCCTACAATCACTTTATATTGTTGTAGCCCAATTATTTTCTGATGATGCCAAAGGAAATGATTTTTTCTCCTTATTTATTTTAAACAATTAGGACTTTTTAATTTGTTGAGGTATTAGAGTAGTACCAAATTATGGGTGTTTTCCCCTCATTTCCTTTTGGTCAAATCTCAGTTTCCTTTTTTTGTTATATAACATTAGTCCTAGGATTATGTGGTGAACATTCTATTTTTTTTTCAATTAAAATACATCTGCCCAGTTTAGTATTTCTAAATATTGCCAGTGTATAAAAATTGTCAATAAAAGAGAGAACTGGGAGTTTGTTAAAGAATAAGGATTACATGCCTTCGTTTTTTGAAGACAGATGAATCTTGCCTTTGATTAGATGCTTTAGCCTCAAATGGACCCCATTCAGTAAGTACATATCAAATAGTATGTAGCTCAAAGCTGCCCCGGACATCTGAAGATGTGATCATGTTTGGTACTGAGGAGTTTTCCATAAGAGAGTCCTCATGCCTACAGTTGAATTTACCTTACACTTTTTAAATACTGTAGTAGTCCCTCTTTACTCTTCCCTCATAGTTTGTTTTTGTTGTGTATTCTATATATATAATATACATATGCGTATACGTATACATATGTCTATATAGATATGAAATTGACTTCTTCCATATTGCAAAATTTAATAACTGACAAAATTACCTTGTTCATTTTTTTTTTTAAAGCTTGGAACAAGGGCACTTTTAAAGAATGCAGATTGGGGAACAAAGAGGTGCCCTGGTAGGAAGTAGTTTCCCTATTGCATTTTTTTGGTTATTTGGTATTTTTAAAATTTGACAAAACATAAACATAAAATACAAATCTATTTGGAACAGATAGAGTTACTAGAAAAAACTGACATTCCAACCAAATAGGTTTTATTATTGTTAAGTACAAATTTTGTGGAACATGCCTGACTTTTAGTAGAGTTGTACAGTATTCATTCACTTCATTTTTTTTAATGACTGGAAAATAATATGTGACAGAAGAATTAGTGCAGTATGTAAATATTTAAAAGAATCTGGTACTAAATTAGCTGCTGAGAGTTGACTCCCAAAGATACTTAACCGTTGTTAATACAAGTTCACTTAAACAAATGCAACTTCCAAGAGTGTATGAACTTCAGTATAGTTGGCTATGGAGTCCTTTGGCATTTTGCTTTTGTGAGAAAAACTTTGGATCTAAAATAAGATTGATTTTGAAGCATATCATATTGGCAGTTAATGTAGTTGTTGGCTATACTTAAAAACTATGCAAAGTTCTTTAAAAAAAAAAACTGTGAAGAGCTGGCATTTAAAGGGGAAGTGGTTTTGTTTATGCACTACTCCAGAATGGAGCGCACTGTGGTGGATGAGAGGCCTTTGCTGTCAGTGTGTACCTGATGTAGGGGCTTTTAAAAACGCAATGGGGAATTGACACTATTACTAGAGAAGTAGATAACACCTCTTTTTGGGGGTAAAGCACAGGAATTGAATATAGTCCTTTCTCTTAAATAATTAAGATGAATTATGCCGGGAAAATTGGGTCCAGGTATACCTTCTTTGTATATATAGGCTACATAGGTGGTGGCAGTGTTTTAAAAGTGCAAAAGGATGCCATATGTTCACAGTTGATTTTAAATTCATGGAATTCCTGTGAAAATGTTTAGTCTTAATAGCTCTTTCTAGTTTTAGGAATTTCAACTTTGGTGTACAAAATAACTTAATTTAAAATTTTTACCTTTTCAGGTTTTTAGCATTAATTTAAAATAAATGCTTAATGTCAGGCAATGACTTTCTGGGGAAGAAGGCAACCTGAAGTATGTACTGATATATAGCCTCTTTTTCCAGGTATGATTTTTCTGTGATGTCTACATGGTACCACATGATGATATTTTCAGAATTAATTGCAAAATGGATGAGAAACCTTAAAAATTTGTAGCTCATTTCCCCCATTTTTATTGTTTATTGCTTTGTTGGTCTGATCTATCATTACAAACGTGATCATCAGCTTAAATGTCAGTTGTTGATGTTTTCCCTCTTGCTTGGTTAATTCACTCGTGCTATTCTACATAATCAAGCTTGGCACTAGTTTGCTGATTGGTTCCAGGGGATAAATGGATACAAATCATTGCACTGTACTGTTATCCTTGTCTGCTTGCTGTTATCTACCTTTTCTAGGCATCATAATAAAAACTAGACAATTTCTTTGGGGCAAAGAGATTTATTTAATGTAATTTAAGGACTTTTTTTCAATAGAAAAGGAATTCTATTGAAAATATATCTATTTTGCAGATTTCAGCAGCCGATGGTGCTTTGTTGTGGTGTCTGCTGGAAGCTTACTGCCATTATAGGAATATTCAACTTTAGCCAGAAAGAGCCTGGCTTCTTAGCTTCTCCAAATTTTTAAAAATTGTTAGTGATAATGAATTTTGTAAGGAGTTTTGTTTTGAGCCACTAACTTCTTGTAAAGGGAGAATACCCATACAGCATTGAAGTAGTGGAGGTGGGATGTGTGTCTTTTGTCTTTGTGGGTGGGAAGGGGAAAGAAGGGTGGGCAAGTGGGTGGGTGGGGTGGAATTTGTCTGGAGAATAAAAACTACAAAACACTTTTGTACACAAATGATTTTTTAAAAATAAATACACATTTTAAAAGATGTTGATTTTTTTCACTGGGAATGCTTAATAATAAATGCATGTTTCCCTGAAAACAGTTCTCATCTTGTTTCTGAACATTCATATTTTGGATAGACCATTCAGCTTAAATGCAAAACAGAACAGTCACAAATCTCTGCTTGACAGATATTTATAATTGCTCATGGTGAAAGTACAAGATAGTCATTTGCATGAAGTATTTAACAACAAGATCATGAGCTTTAAAATTTTTTGTTATGTCTTGTTTGTTTAAACATTGATGTGCTTAGTTTCCAGATCTGAGATTAAGACATAGTACCTAATGCAACTCGTAACTTTCATTTTTCTGAATAGGTGTTTTTGTATAGAGAACTGTATATGGGTGAGGAAAAGTTCCTTTCCCTATTAACTAATGACAGTATTCTTTTATTGGTGATTCATAATGTTTTCTGCCCCTGCCTCACCAAATGTCAGTCTGTCAACAACAGCATAGCATATTTGGGAAGGTATTTAGGACCAAGAAGTTGAGGACTACAGTCATTGTATGTGAATCTGTTTTCCAAAGCCAAACATAAATGATTTATGAGTTACTCATTGTTACTCCAAAATCTCTATCACTTACAGATAAGTAAAGTTAATTCTATCTTCCTGTTTGACTTAGAAATAAGTTTTTATTTTGTGTATATGTTTCTTCCAAATCTTGATATCACAGAATATTAATAAATACCTTATGGCAGACTGTTGACTTTCTTAAAAAATGGAAAAAAGACTAACCCTGGCTGAAAATGTTTGAGGCAGTTAAGTCAGATATCTGAGCAGTGCCTAAAATGAACTGAATGCCAGGGTGATATTTGAAAGGACCAATAATAAGAGCAGGCTTATGTTTGTGGAGCGTGTAGTTTCTCCACCAACGATGAGTTCCTTTTGTCACACCCTGAAGTGTGGTATCTTTTCAAAATGAATCTTTCTCAGATGTCTACTTTGCTCATAGAAACTCTGAATTTTCTATGACCAAAATGATTCATCCACTGGCATGAATCTGTATTATATGTGATAGCCATTGATGTGTGATAATAGAGATTCACTAATGTTTCTGTTATTGAAAAATTCTTCCATTAAAAACTGGCCTTTTGCGGGTAGAGATGACGCTGAGGTTTTTATTAGATACTGCCAAGGGCAAAAATCTTCAAATATGGGCCCAAGGATGGCTATTGTTTGAGAATCAATTTTAAGTATGTAAGCAGCTAGCAAGGTATGTGTGGGTCTCCAAATCCAATTTTGCCATTTTTCTGCTTTAGTTTTCTTGGAATATATGCTAGAGAGCTAACCTTGGAGCAAAAAGGCATGGGGTTAAGTCCCGCCTCTGATATTTACTTGGCCTCTCTAAGAGTTGAAGAAACTTTCCTTATCTAGCAATTCTTTGTGTACCATTGAAATTACAGGTCTAGTCTCTGTTCTTACAGTACCAACACCACTAAACTAATAGTTTATTAATTAAATGTTAAGATGTTAAACCATAGTCAAAAGTATAAACAAGTAGTTCCTATAACAACAAATATTATAACCATTTATAGAGAAGACTTCTATTGTCAAAATTCCTTTACCACTTTGTAACTGTTTAAAGGCTAAACATGTTGGGACTAAAAACTGACCATAGACGAATATTTTCTATTTACTGACTCTTAGTGTTTATTCTTGGCAGCCCTATAACTTGTTCATATGTACAGAATATATATAACATTGCAAAGGAAACTAGCACCACTCCTTAATTGACAGTATTAGAATTTTTGCTATTGTATAGAACTTATTTTTTTCTCTTAAATTTTATATTGATGTTCTTTTAAAAATATTGCTCTCACTTCTCAGTGACTCCCATCTCACTGTAGATTCCTCTTGTAATAAGTAAGTGTAGTCAAGCAAAAAAATTAAACATATTGGCCATGTCTGAAAAATGTATGTCATCTCACATAGATAGTTTTATCAACTGCTGCGTCCAATAAAGGGTGGGAGACTTGCTTCCTCATCAATCCTCTGATGTGTTTCATTGTTGGTTTCATTTAAATTAGTGTGGTCATGTTTTTTCCCCCTTGTTCTGCTTTCTTTGTTACACATCTGATGTTCATACAAACCTCCAGTTTCTCTGAATTTTTCAGTCTTTCTTATTTATATACAAGTTTATTCATCCATTCCCCTATTCGTGGACACTCAAATTTTCCTTCCAGTTTGTTACTACTTGGAAGAGTGCTGCTGTAAAAATTTTTTATTTATAAAACCACATCTTTGACTTGAGTAAAAGGTTAAGTGTAATTTTTCTGACTCTTTCCATCTGCTGCCCAATGAAGTTTGGCATCTACTCTGTAGGTATATTTTGTTCCCTGGCATACTCTAAAATTAAATGATTTACCCAGCTGAGGTTATGCAGCCAGTATGTATCAGACTTGAAATCAGGTCTTCCTGATTCTGAAGCCTCTGACTGTCATAAATATGTAAGTGACACTTTTTTGGATAGGGTGGAGTAAGTGTATAATTCCAAATTGCTTTCTTGAACTGATAGCCCAGTTCAGAGCTCTACCAACATTTATCATTTAGTTTAATTTCTCATTATTAATAGTGGATAACTGTTGAATGATCCATATTCCAGTATTGAATGTAAAGTACCAGGAGACTGACCTGAGTCATACCTGTCCTGGAACATTTGTGAAGAGTTTTGCAAGACTGAAATTGAATGTCTTCTTGGCAGTGCAGAGGAAGATGAATCATATTTGATCGTCATACTTCTAATGGTATTTTTAGTGATGCCTCTAGAAAAGGTGTGTGCTTATTGTAAGGGATATACCTTACCTCTGTCCCTGAAAGATGGTAAATTATCTGGCTATGCTTGGAGGGACTGACTGGAAAATGTTCCATGTCTTGAAGAAGCAGACACTGAGGGGTACTTGAGGCAACTGTTTGTGGTTGAATTTGTAAAAAAAAAAAATTTTTTTTAATTACTTATTGGTGATAGTAATTGCAGTCCCTCTGGTCGGTAGGCCTGGATCCCTTCTTTCACTCCCTAGGACTGCAATTTTCAGCATTAGAAAATTTAGTGAACTCTTGACGCCTTTAATGTGACCTTTGGAAGACAACTGAGTGCATGTACTTTATGGAGAGGCCTTAGAGAGTAAATTGCTTGATTCTCTGCAATGATCCAGAAATATTTCTAGAGTTGAGAATATGGTGACATGTACCAGTTGCACATCAGTCAATTTCATGGATGGAGTATTGTGTCCATTATCTAAAGGCCTAGAAACTCTCCAACATTGGAACAACATTACTATTGGTTATAAATAGTCCAATGTATGTATGGCCTCTAGAAGTCTCTGGCTTGTTATTTTTGCTTGTGTGTCTGCCCCAGCATAAGGGGTCAGAATCAGGCCTGTGCAAATGATACTTGCCCTCGCTCGCATAGAGGGCAATAGCAGCATAGTCCCATGATGTTGAATTAATTTTGGGCAGCGTCAGGACCACCAGGCACAAAATGTGAGCAACCTATTTCTACTATATGGGGTAGAAATGTCATGTCCTAGTAATGGCTTGTTCCCCTGCTATAGGGAGGCAGTGGGCATAGTTAGAGTATGGCAGGAACAGTGTTTATTGCGCTGCTCTGCTAGCAAAAGGGGATGATAATAGCACAGCTCCATGGTATCTTTATTCCCTGGCACTGGAGTCAGTTAGGCCCTAGCAGTTGTCATTGTCATTTTCTGGTAGAATGGGCAATAGTAGCAAGTCCCAGTAGTACTGGCCCCAGTGGCAAAGGTCCCAGGTGGACCTTGGTTAGGATTGTTTACTCTTTGGCAACAAGGAGGAGCTGAAAGTGCTCAGAATAGGGACAGTCCATCAGAAGCCTCTAATGGGGCAAAGATTTAGTATTTAGTATTTGGCATGTGACCCCACCCCAAACTCCCAGACAGGGAGATCCTGTTTGGGATTTGGTTTGCAAAGTAACAAGAAGGTAGTGGTACAGAGCTGTTTACCCTGACCTGGTATGTGAGGATCAGTCACAATGTAGGAAAAATATCAGTAACTTTACTATAACCTTGACATTCTTGGTTCTGCCACTGTTCATGGTCACTTTTGTGCCAAAAGACCCACTATGACCTGTAAACATTTGGCATCACCCACTACAGTGGCTAGACCATTTGGATCTTGGGTCAGTCCTTCTAATGTTGGGTAGGTGGAAGTTTTGATATTTTCTGATCTTTGTTCTCTGCTATTCAGTTACTCCTTTTGGGGGGTAGTTAAATATTTTTGTTTTTACCGTCTATTTTTTTCTGTATTCAATGTCTCCCAAATCTTGCATGAACTCTAAAGTCACGTATAAGTGGTGCAAAGTCTTTTAAAACAGGTGTCAAATACTGCCGCATTAGGCTAGCAACACTCTACAAAGCTGCTTGATACATTAAAATCTAATTGGGAAATATTTAAATTTTAAAAAAGAACATAAGGAACATTACATTTTAAAATTGTCAATATATGACCTGTAGGGATCCCTGTGAATGGATTAGTGGCTCCATATTTCTATTTGAATTTGATAGCACTGCTCCAGAAGAATTTAAGGACCTTATCACCAAGGGATTAGGCTTAGTGAAAGCAAAGTCCTAATCTACCACCATGCAAATTAGTCTAGTTTTCCCTTAAAAGGTATTGGAACTCTGAGAGTTGATTTGCTGAAAGAATTAAAAGCTCTGATTGTTAATACCCCTAACCAGGTTACCTTATTATAAAACAACCATGTAGAGCTCCAGCCTTGTTCTGAAGTACTTATGTGTCACAGTTTTACAGTATGAAGAAATTGAGACTAAGAGGTCTTGACTTTACCGGGATCACACAACTAGTAAGCGTCTGAGGCCCAATTTGAACTCCAGTCTTTCTGTCTTCAAGTCTGGTACTCTATTCATTAGGTCACATAGATGCCTTCTAGAGTACTAAGAATCATTATATTTACTTAACAATGTGGAGATCATAAAACCATATATTTAACAGATGAGAAAATGTGAAACTGAGGTTAAATGCCTTGCTCATTGATTACACAGCTTGTGAATGTTTGGGGCAAAATCTGAACTCAGATTTTCCTGACTCCAAATAATGTGCATTATTTGATAAACCACTCAGCTGCCTCTTGGAAAAAGAGAAAGGCCTTATATAAGGCAGGCTAGCACACCTTTCTGGGCTCCTGAATGTATAGTTGTACTTGGTTTTGACAATTCTTGAATTTTTAAAAATTAAAATTAAAAGGTGGAATTCTAAGAGTCATTACTTTCTGTGTCATTCAGAAGAACTTTTATTAGAAAATGACTAGCCCACACTAGTTATCTGCAAATTCTTAATGAAGTTTTAAGTTGGTTGAGTTGTGGGACTAAATTTTGTTCTTGCAAAGCCCCTTTTCCCCAAATCAGAGCTGGGATGTTGCTTGTTATGGAAATCCAGTCCTAGACTTGATATTATCTACTTGGGAAGATATTTATATGTTTGGTCCTACACTTACTGTATATCCTGTGGCACATCCTTTCCCTTTGTCACCCTATTTTGCTATCTGCAAAGTGGGGATAATAGCATCTCAGAGTTGTGAAGATCACATGTGAGAATACACAAAAAGTGCTTTTGCAAACCTCAGAGAACTGATAGCATTGTCACGAACATAACAACCATAATATCTGCTCTTTTTTTGGATAATGATGAATTCTTTTTAAGTTTTAAGACTATTCTTTTTGCTTTTCCCTTAATCTTAACCAAAGCTTTATTCTTGAAAGTTTTAGTAATCTATCTGTGTCTAATTTATTTGCTCATTAAACTCAATGTCTTGCTATGCCTATAGAGCTTCTGATCTATCCCACATAGTCTCTGTGACTTCTGATACCTCTGTGAAGGAGCTAGAGCTTTTTAAATGTAGATTGAGCCTAACTGCTAATGTGAGTGGCTGTTTCTACTTAGTAATATTATGGAATCGTGCTTCCTTCCCTAACCCAGTCCTGTTAATAATTGGT
>NW_027185698.1:202165-380439 GCF_028583685.1 Petaurus breviceps papuanus | reverse complement strand
TGCCTCTTCACTGGCTGCCTCCCCCCACAGTATCCAGTCAGCTAAGTCTTATTCCATATCTCTTGAATCCATCTCCTATTCTCTGTTCATCCTTATCTCTTCTCCTCTGGGCTTCCAGTGTGCTCATTGGTCTCCTTGCTTCATGTTTCTTCCTATCTGATGCATCTTCCAGGGTAATCTTCCTGAGGCACAAGGTGAACAGTCAAACATCTGTGGCTTCTGGAGCCAGGGATTTGGCCTGAGCCCAAGAATTGCGTGATCAACTACTCAGAAATTAGGAACACATCTTGTATCTGACTGAAACTGGAATTGCCAGTGCTTGGGCGTGTCTCCAGAACAGCCACACCTAACCTTTATCCTCCCAAGCTCTTCCAGTCCTATCCTCTTCTGTGCAGGTTCCCATCTTTCCTCCCTTTCCTCTAAGTGTTGGTCCTTTAGGATAGGCATTGCCTAAACTGCTATGTACAAGGTGCTTTTGGGGAAATTAGACTACTCATCCTCTGCTTCCAGGATCAGACTTGTGACTAGAGTAGTAGGTACCCTTTAGAGCGTGGGTAGAAGACTTGGCTTTTGCAACTTGTAAGAGCTTTGCCTTCTCCCTTTCATTTTTTGGGGGCTCAATAGGAAGTCACATGAGATGAGCAAACATGGATGGGTTGATTTGGATTATAGATAACATTGCATTATCTCACCCTAAAACCATTCTTCTTCCTTATCCTTTATCATCCGGGCCACCACTATACTAGTCACCCAAGTTTGTACAATCTTTGTATCATCTAATAAATTGCTATTTTCCAGAAGAAGAAACTCAAGTGACATACCTCAGCTCAACTTGTAAATGGAAAAGCTGGGATTGGAATCTCTCTTTCCTGATCTCAGCCACTGCTTCTTTAGGAAGAAACACAAAGTGTACTTTGGAGCGGGGTTATTGGCCCTTTGAATATAAAGAAACAGTTTCAAGGGTTTGGAGACTTCAGAACTAAATCAAGATGAGGACTTATGCTGATTTGCATATGCAAGTTTCATAACTAAAAAAATGAGAAACTATATAAACATTTGGAGACTGAGGTATTCCTTTAGAAATTTGATTAGGGAAATCTGGGGAGTTGCGCCTGCAGTTGGAAGCAGTCCACTGAAAGCCTTCAGCTGGACAAGAATGGAGAACTGATTGAACTAGCCAAAGACCACTATTGGCTGTCAGTGCCACCTAGGGGTGGAGAAGGGGGAAGCTTGTCAGGAGGGCTTCTTGCCACCTCTGGCTTGAGAAGGTAAAACACATTTTTATTTGTGTAAAGAGTGTTTTGTAATTGTGTTCATGTATTTCCTGTGTATGCCTTGTCAGCTAGATTCCTAAGTATTCTGTCTTTTCATTTTAAATAGTATTTATCTATCTTTTCCTGCTTTGTTTTGTTGGCAGTATTCAGAAATGATAATGATGCATATGGATTTATTTTATACTCTACACCTTTGCAATTGCTAATTGTTAGTTCTTGGGTTCTCTAACTCATCAGATCAAACTATCACAAAAAGCGATAGTTTTGTTTTCTCATTGTCTATGCTTATTGCTTCAGTTTTTCTCCCTGTTTAATTCCTGTAGCTAGCATTTATAGTATAGTACTAAATGGTGATGGTGATAAGGGACATCCTTGCTTCACCCCTGATCTTATTGGAAAGGCTTTTAGGATATGCTCATTACAGATAATGTTTGCACTTGGTTTTAAATAGGTACTACTTACATTAAAAAAAAGCTCCATTTATTTCTTTCTGTACTTTTCTGTGTTTTTAAACAGGAATGACTTGTACTTTGTCAAAAGTTTTTTCTGCATGTGTAGAACTAATCATATGAATTCTGTTGTTTTTGTTATTAATATGGTCGGTTATGCTTATAGTTTTTCTAATATTGAACAAGCCCTGCATTTTTGGTAACCTGATCATATTATATGACTTTTGCGATATATTGCTGTAATCTCTTTGCTAGTGTTTTATTTAAAACTTTGACATCAATATTCACGAGGGAAACTGATCTATTTCTTTCCTTGTTTTGGCTCTCCCTGGTTTAATTTTTCAATGCTATAGTTATATTATAGAAGGAACTAGGTAGATCTCCTTTATTTATTTATTTTTGTTTGTGCAGTAATGGAATTAAATGTTTTTTTAATATTTAGTAGAATTGACTTTACAATCACAACGATCCATACTTTGTTGCATCTCACCTTCAAGGACAGCATTGAGTACACAGTCATCTGTGAACAGAGATCATGCACCAACACTCCCTCTCCTTTAATCCTGGCTTGTAGCCTTTTCAAGTTGAAGAATTTGACATTTGCTGTAGCTGACCTTGATGCCATCTTTATCCTCATTGAAAGCATTTGACAACATGGCATGGGAGTGAGCACATAGCCTTGTTTCACTTCTCATTCATTATCCAGAACCCGGGCAAGCATGCTCAAAAGACACGTGAGAGAATCCATCCCAAATGTTCACGTGGACTATCTGTGCCTAACTTGTGGTTAAGCATTCCAAGCTTGTGTTGGTCTGATCAGTGACAGCCAGGCGCATTGTAACTTAACTCTAATATAGTGATGTCATTGTGGTCCTCTTCTAGAATGAAGGACAGCAACCAACCAGAATTAACTTATAAAGTCACATTAGTTAGTTTTTATTTTTTGAAGGGAGGAGGGCAAGGCAATTGGGGTTAAGCGACTTGCTCCAGGTCACATAGCTAGTAAACGTGTCAGATGTCTGAGGCCGGATTTGAACTCAGGTCCTCCCTACTCCAAAGCTATTGCTGTATTCATTCACTGTGGCACGTTCAGTTTTTCTCCCTGTTTAATTCCTGTAGCTAGCATTTATAGTATAGTACTAAATGGTGATGGTGATAAGGGACATCCTTGCTTCACCCCTGATCTTATTGGAAAGGCTTTTAGGATATGCTCTAGTTCACGTTAGTTCTGAGGATTTTTCCTAAGGGGGTTACTTTATGACATGTTCAATTTCTTTTTTTCTTTACTTTTAACATTCTGAGAAGGCAAACAATGATATCAATTATGCATGGGAAATAATGCAAAACATTTTCATATTAGCCATATCTCAAAAATTTAAAAAAATCATATTTCAGTTTGTACTCAGTTCACTTTTTTTTTTCATTTTTCAAATGCTTTATTAACTTCTGATTTACATCATTCATTTCCACCAGATTTTGAGTTAAAAATTTTCTCCCCATTTTTCCCCTACCCACCCCACCCTAGAATAGCAATCCCAAAGGATATCCCCTCCTCCAATCTGCTCTCTCCCATATCTCCTTCAACTTTTCCAGTAGGGCATGGTGGATCTCTATGCCCCAGTGCCTGTATATCTTCTTTCCCAATTACATGTAAGATTGTATTAATAATAGTATATATGTATATATAATTTTAAACATTTGATTTTAAAACTTTGAATTCCAGGTTCATTCCCTTCCTGCCTTGTCACCCACTCTTACTGGGAAGATAAGCAGTTCAGTATAGGTTGTACATGTATAGCTAATGCAAAACAATAACATTGTAGATATATTGAAAAAGATTGACTAGATTTCCCTCCCTCCTATCCCACCTCCCACTTGTTCTGTTCTCTACTTTGGTCCCATCCCTTTTCAAAAGTGGATGCTTCCAACTTCCCTCCCCCCCGTCTGCCCTCCTTGCCATCATCCTCCCTCTGATCCACTTTCCCCCTACTCTCCTGTAGGGTGAGATACCCTATTTAGTGTGTATTTCATTCCCTCCCTAAGCCAAATTCAATGAGAATAAGGTTGACCCATTCCCTTTTGCCTTCCTATTCTTCCCCTCCATTGTAATCATTTTCCCTTGCCTCTTCTTTATGAGATAGTTTACCCCATTCCGTCTCTCCCCATCTCCTCTCATTATATTCCTCTCTCACCTCTTAATTTCCCCTTTTAAGTATCATCCCTTCATATTAAATTAAATTGGTCCTGTGCCCTCTATCTATGTATACCTGTAAACATATACACACATTCACACATGTATTGATATGCCCATATACCCTCATATATAGACGTATAAATATATATTTCTATTCCCTTCAACTATTTTCATACTGAGAAAAGTTTGATCAGTTACAATTATTGTTTTTCCATGTAGGAATGTTAATAGTTCAGCTTTGATCAGTGGTTTATGATTTCCTTGTTTACCTTCTCATGCTTCTCTTGCTTCTTGTATCTGAATGTCAAATTTTCTATTCAACTCTGGTTTTTTCAGCAAGAATGCTTGAAAGTCCTCTCTTCCACTGAATGACCATATTTTCCCCTGAAACATGATACTCAGTTTTGCTGGGTAGGTGACTCTTGGTTTTAATACCAGCTCCTTTGACCTCCAGAATATCATATTCCAAGCCCTTCGATACCTCAGTGTAGAAGCTGCCAGATCCTGTTATCCTGATTGTGTTTCCACAATATTCAAATTGTTTCTTCCTGGCTGCTTGTAATATTTTCTCCTTGATCTGGGAATTCCAGAACCTGGGTAGAATATTCCTAGGAGTTTTCTTTTGGGAATTTTATTCAGGAGCTGATCGGTGGATTCTTTCAAGCTCTATTTTGCCCTCTGGTTCTAAAACATCAGGGCAGTTTTCCTTGAGGATTTCTTGAAGGATGATTTCTAGGTTCTTACTTTGGTTATGGCTTTCAGGTAGTCCAATAATTTTTAAATTACCTCTCCTGGATCTTTTTTCCAGGTCAGTGTTTTTTCCCATGAGGTATTTCACATTGCCTTCTATTCTTTCATTTGTTTGGATCTGTTTAACAGCATCTTGATTTCTCATAAAGTTATTAGCTTCCATTTGTTCCAATCTAATTCTGAAGGAATGATTCTCCTCAGTGAGCTTTTGAGATTCTTTATCCATGTGGCAAATTCAGCTTTTTAAGGCATTCTTCTCCTTATTGCCTTTTTGAGCCTCTTTTGCCATTTGAGTCAGTCTGTTTTTTAAGGTGTGATTTTCCTCAGTCAGGCTGTTGACTCTCATTTTGTAATTTTCTTGCATCGTTCTCATTTCTCTTCCCAATTTTTCCTCCACTTCTCTTATCTGCTTCTTAAGGTCCTCTGTGGCCTGTAACCAGCTCATATTTTCCTTTGAAGCTTTTGTTGTAGGAGTTCTGACTTCACTGTCTTCCTCCTGTTCCATGCTTTGCTCCTTTTTGTCCCCCACATAGGAATCTAATGTCGGAATCTTCTGTCTGCTTTGTTTCCTTTGCCTGGTCGTGTCACCCCTCAGGCCACCAGACAGGGGAGCTTTCATCCCAAATGCTGGGGTTTTCTCAGCTGCCGGAGGTATTAGATGGGTGCCCTCTCTGAGGCCTCCACACACTCTGGCAGGCTGGACACGCCCCAGGACCTCCACCCTAGACTGCAATCCAGATCCAGGCAGGTTAAAGCAAGAACAATTACCCCTCAGACTGGTTGCTTGGTCCCCCTACACTCTGCAGGCCAAGAGCATATGGTGCTGGCTGGCAATGCTGGCATCTCAGTGGCTTCTCGCCCCGAGAGCCAAAGCCACACACTCCCACTTATTGGTCCCAAAGTCCAGACTGCACTGACCTCTCACTTTGTCCTTAGCATCTATGTGTTGATAATTCTGGAAAGGGCCACAGCTGCTGATGATCTGGAGTTATCTGGCTGGTGGCTGGTCAGGCCCGCCCTGGGGCTAAAACCTCACTAAAGCTCACTGTGGGCCTGGGCTCAGCTCCCAGAGTGCTGTGCTAGCTGCTTCCTGCTGGGCTGTCCTCAGCGGGAAGTTAGCTTCTGTGTGTCATTTTGTGGGTTCTGCAGCTCCAAAGTTTGTTCAGAGTCCCCTTTTTACATTGATTGGGGAAGGTGGAAGCTGGAGCCGCTCGGAGGTAGTGCTTCTACTCTGCCATCTTGACTCTGCTCCTCTGTTCTTAAATATTTTGTACATAGGTCCTTTTTCTTTATCTTCGGTCTTTTTGGGATATAGACCTAATAGTGGTATTGCTGGGTCAAAGGGTATGCAGAGTTCATAACCCTTTGGACAGTAGTTCTAAATTGTTCTCTTGGGGCGGCCAGGTGGCTCAGCGAGTAAGAGTATCGGCTCCAGTGTCGGGATGACCTGGATCAAATCTGGGCTCAGATACTCAGCACCACACCCAGAAATAATAACTGGCTGTGTAACCTTGAGGAAGTTACTTAACCCCAATTGCTTTTAAAAAAAAATAAATTGTTCTCTCAAATGTTTGGACCAGTTCACAATTATTAGTGTATCCATTTTCCCTTATCCCCTACAGTTGTCATTTTTGATAGGTAGTTATGAGGTGGTTTTAATTTACATTCCTATAATCAGTATTGATTTAGAACATTTTTATGATTATAGATGATTTATTTTTCTGAAAATTGCCTGTTCATATGCTTTGCCCAGTTGTCAATTGTGGAATGGCTTTTATTTTTCTATGTTTGACTCATTTGACTGTATGTGTCAGCTGAGTCAAATTTGTCAATTTGAGAAATGAGACTTTTATCAGAGAAACTCGCTGTACAATATTTTAATATTACTTCATTGTCTATGGTACCTTTTTAGCAAAATGTTTTCTCTCTTAATTAGTTCTATTTTTGCTTTTGCTTTATCTGAGACCATGATTGCTACCCCTGCCTTTTTGGTTTTGGTTGAAGCATGATAGATTCTGCTCTTGTTGCTCTGTGTGTCTTTCTGTTTCATGGGTGTCTTTTGTATACAATGTGTTGTTGTATTCTGGTTTCTAATCTATTCTGCTGTCTACCTCCATTTTATGGGTGAGCTCATCCCATTCATAGTTATGGTTACGATGTATTTCCCTCTATCCTATTTTCTTCTGCTTATCCTTCTTGTTCTCTTTTTATTGTCTCAGAAGTCTGTTTTGCTTTTGATCACTGCCTCCCTTAATCCACTCTCACTTTTGTCAATCCTCCCTCCCCCCCCCCCCTTTTTAAAATCCTTTTCCCGGTGTGTTTCCCTATTAGGCAAGTTACATGTCTACCAAACTGAGTTTATATGTATTCTTTCCTCTATGAACCAATTCCAATGAGGGAATTTCAGGCATTGTCCCTCCCCCATTTTCTTTCCACTATAAAAGTTCTTCCTTGTGTGTTTCTTTTATGTCATAAAACTTTTCCCATTCTACCTCTCCCTTCTTCCTTCTTCCAGTCCATCACTCTCTCACCCCTTAACTTTTTTTAGATCATTTTGACATAATCGCTTCATGCACTCTATTTAGACACTTCTAACTGCCTTATAATGAGAAAGTTTTTAGAAGTTGCATGTATCATCTTTGTACATAGGAATGTAAATAGTTTCATTTCATGGAATCCTATTTGAACATCACATTTTCTGTTCAGCTCTGATCTTTTCATCAGGAGTGCATGAAAGTCCTCCATTTCATCAAATACTACTATTTCATCATTCTCTTGCCTCCTTCCCCTCCTCAACGGTTATATTCAGTTTTGTTGGGTAAATTATTCTTGATTGTAATCCCAGCTCCTTTGCCTTTAGGAATATATATATTCCTAAATATATATATTCAGAGTCCTCCTCTCCTTTAACATGGATGTTGCTAAATCTTGTGTGATCCTGACTGTGGTTCCATGCTATTTGATTTGTTTCTTTCTGGCTACTTGCAGTGTTTTCTTCTTTGGAGGCTTGGAATGTGACTATAATATTCCTGGGATTTTTTTCATGAGGTTATCAATGGATTCTTTCAATTTCTATTTTACCCTCTGGATCTCAGATACCTGGGTAGTTTTTCTTAATAATTTCTTGAAAGATGATGCTAGTCTCACTTTTTTTTTTTGATCATGGCTTTTAGGTAGTCTAATAATTTAACTGAGAGATCAGTTAAATGATATCTCCTGGATCTGTTTTCTCGGTCAGTTTTTTTTCTCCAATGAGATATTTGCCATTTTATTCTATTTTAAAAAATATTCTTTTGACTGTCTTATTATTTCTTGATGTCTCATGGAGTCATTAGCTGCTACTTTCCAATTCCTAATTTTTAAATAATTATTTTCTTCAGTGAGGTTTTGTGCCTTTTACCATTAGGCCAATTCTGTTTCTTAAGGTGTTATTTTCTTTTATGTTTTTGTCCCATTAAAAAAAAATCTGTTAATTCTCTTTACATAATTTTCTTGCACCACTCTCATTTCTTTTCCCAATTTTCCCCCTTCCACTTTTTCTTTAACTCTTCCAGGAATTCTTGTTGGGTTTGGTTCTAATTAACATTTTTCTTTGATCTTTTTGTTGTGGCTGTTTTCACATTGTTATCATCTTATGAGTTTATAGCTTGGTCTTCCCTGCCACCATAGTAGCTTTTTAAGGCTGTTTTTTTTTTTTTTTTTTTTGCTCATTTTCTTAGCCTATTTCTTGGCCCTTGATGCTTTGTGAGTGACCATAATGCTCTCCTCTCCACCCTGGAACTGTGATCCAGAACTGAGTTGGGCAGTTGAGTTGCTTATCAGGGCCAACAAAGGGTCCCCTTTCACACCACTTATCTGACCGACCCCCTTATTATCTCTGGGCTGAGAGATCCCAAAGCTGTTACTCTTGCTGTCTTGGCCACGTACCCCCAATGAATTCATCTTACCCATCTATAACATAGACAAGGAATTAGTACATATACTGAATATATGCACCAAATGTTCAGCATTGATGTTAATTTCTTGTTTTTCATACAATAGTAAAATTTTGACTTTCTTTTATACTTATCCTTTTTTTCCTTGTCTCTGTGTCTATATTGCTTCTGACAACTCCCCTTCCTTAATATGCCCTCCCTTTGATTCTCAACTCTATTCTCCCTTTTTCTTATTCCCTTTCCCTCATACTCTTCTATTGGGTAAGATGAATTTATGTACCCAGCAGTGTTTATGTAGATTTTTCCCTCCTTGAGTTTAGATCAGAGCCTGCTCTCCCTAAAACCTACTACCCCTTCTACTGTACAAACTCTTCCTTAGAGTGCCCTAATTATGTGAGATTTTTTCTATTCTTCTCCCTTCCCCCTTCCTCAGCATTCTTTCTCCCCACCTTTCTAATTTTCTTTTAAGGTCATCCAAACAATAAAATCACACACAAGCTCCCTTATTATATTTTCTCTAAAATCCCTGGTGATGACGTTCTGAAGGGTTAAATGATCATTTCCTCATCTAGGAATGCATGTTTATGGTTTCTTATTCATGCTTACATTTTAATGTCCTTTTTTTTTCAAACTTTTATAGGATTACACTTAGTTTTGCTGGGCAGGTTATTTTTGGTTGTCGTCTTAGATATTTTGCTTTCTGGAATATTATTCTATTGGTCTGTTTCTTTATAGTGGTGGCTTTTAAATCTTGTGTAATCCTGACTGTGGCTCCATTGTATTTCAATTCTTTCTTTGACTGCTTGTAGTATTTTCTCCTTTAACTTTTGCATTCTGGATTTTAGTAACAATATTCCTGTTATGTTCATTTTGGAGTTTAAGGAGGTGACTTGTGGATTCTTTCAATTTCTACTTTGTCCTGTGGTTCTATGAAATCTGAGCACCATAGTTGCTGCTCTGTTCCTGGTCTCAGAACTACACAGTTATATTTCTGTCTTGTGCTCGGTAGTCTCAATAGACTCTGCCCTAGATCTGTGACCTGGAACTCTGAATAGTTGACAGAATGGTGAAACAGTACCCATTTCTGCTTCTAGCATTAGTTTAGGGGTACCTTTTTGCCCTAGTGCTCCGAATTCCCTTTCTGTCCTTAGCTGTGGTGGTAAGCATACCAAGCATACCACTGCTACAAAATTGCACTTCTGGTTTATTTCTATCTTCCTAAACTGTCCTGGGTTGGGAAAATTACTCACTGATTTTTTCTTGGTTTTCCCAATCAGCATTCATTTTCTAGATTATTATGGAGATGGTATGCTGGGAGAACTAGGTAAAAATGCTTCCTTTCCCTCTACCATCTTGACTTTGCCTCCCAAATGTTGTTATTGTTACTGGCTGATTGTGTAAATATCTCATAAAGTGAATCAGTGGCCTGTTGTGTAGAACACACATTGGATAGGGGCTCAAGAGCTAGAGTGGTGAGCAGGTAACGTGTACTTCTCAAGAAGACTTACCCCTGTGAGACTGATTTTAACTGTGTGATGGTCTGTCTCTGGGATTTTAGACTAGCTAGTTTGAGACAACATTGGAGTGAGCTAGTAGTGCTTAGGGATATAGTAATAGGCTGCACTGTCTTTGTATTTCCAGATCTTAAGTCTTGAATAAAATAGGTTCTTATCGCTTCCACCTTTTGCAGGTCTTTATAAAGTCAAAGTGAACCACCATCAATCTGTACCACCTCCTTCACTTCAGGTTCAGAATGGGGGTTTTTATGTCTCTATAATTTTATTCTCCTTCCTTCAGGGCTGCCTTCCCTTCTTGGGTACCATAAGAAGCTATGTTTGGCTTTCCTCTCATTTTAAAAAAATTTTCTTGCTTTTGAGGGGCAATTGGAGTTCAGTGACTTGCCCAAGGTCACATGGCTAGTGTTACATGTCTGAAGCCAGATTTGAACTTGGGTCCTTCTGACTCCAGGGCCAGTGCACTGTGCCACCTAGCCCACCCTTTTTTCCTCTCATTTTCTATCATATTCTAAGATGGTTACTCATTCCCCACAACTTCCACCACATTAATTCCTTGTTAGTGGAAAATTAATTCATTTCAAGTCCAGAAATGAATTTCCATTGTTGGTTTATCGACTTTTTAAAAGAAGCCTTCAGAATAAATCAGTGAAAATAATTCCCTTCCCCCCAAATACTTTTTTATCAGACTTTCCTACTGCCTTTATTTCCTTTGCTCTTCCTACATTTGAAGTAACTCTTTCCAAGGATGCCCAGAGGACCCTATGGCACCTCACTCACCCTCCCCCATGCTGGAACCCACCTCCAAACAATGCTCTTTTCCCCATTTCTTTTCTTAGCCAGAGACTGCCTTCCTACTCCTTCCCAGTGGTGGTAGGCCATTTTCCTTCCTAGTCTATACCCTGCACTCAGATGCACCCTAAGAACTTCTGGGTCTTTCCATTTTCCCTGCATTTGAACCCCATTGTCTATTAGCTTCTTGAGCTGAGACTGCATTTTTTTCTACTGCTATTTTCAAATGAGATCTCAATGATCAATGGTACTTGTAATCCTCTAATCTCACAAATAATTTTGAGTATACTCTGCATTTCCCCATGCCTGTGCCTCTCCTATTTTACTAATCCAAATCCTATCCCTTTCTTAATGACAATATGCTGTTCTTTCCTGACCACTTCCTTCCCTGAAGTCTTAAAAGAGTCTGTGAATTTTGTAGGAGGTCAGTATATTAATTAATCTAACCAAACATTTACCAAGTATTTCACAGGTACAAATAGGTATTTTGAAAGGTCTTGGAGAAAAAAAAGCCTTTCAAAGACTTATCTAGTTTACTTGCACACAATTCAACGTAATTCAAAATCACAATGGTAAGTGCATCATCAGGAACATAAAGCACCATGACATCAGATGAAGGTTGAAATTACTTAATGTTTTATATTATAACTGTAATTATAATTATTAACCTTAGGAATTTATGCGACAAATATGCACATACACTTAGTTGTGTTTATAGAAATTAGACCTTTCACTAAATGCTTTTGGGACAGGAGAATAAATCATCTTAAAGATGTGTTGACTATACAATGAATGAGGCCATCCTAGATGTCTTCTTCAGTGCTCTGAGCTGCTCTCCTTAAACTAGTTTTCCCTGGTCAAGGGGAATAGAAGTCAAGTTTTTAAACTCATACTAGGTCTCTATGTTAAGAAGTAAGTATTGTTCATGAAGATGTAAACTTGCACTAGAGTTTGGCTACAGTAACATTCATGCATCCAGATCCTCACACTCCACTGTCCCTGAATGCATGTGTAGTCCTTTTGATTTTTTTTCTTTTTTTTTTTTAAGCAACCGGGGTTAATTAACTTGCTCAAGGTTACACGGCCAGTTACTTCTGGGTGTGGTGCTGAGTATCTAAGCCCCAATTTGATCCAGGTCATCCCGACAGTGGAGCCTGTGCTCTTATTCGCTGTGCTACCTGGTCGCCCCAGTCCTTTTGATTTCTGGTGGCATTTTATGCTCTATCCAACTGACTGTTTCTAGAAGGAGAAAAAAAGGGTTATTTTTATTCAGAATGGCCTTTGAGGTTCTGCTCCTGAAATATAACTATTAGTAAGTAGAATTTCTCAGCTTAATCACTATTGACTTTTTAAAAGGCAGCTAAAAATCTTAGATGAAATAGATTACAGGACTTCAATTGTTTATATTTGATCCTTACCCAGAAAGCTTAGTAGATTCCTGAGCAGTTTTAAAATCGAAAATGAAACTAAATTTAATAAAAATTAAACTAAATTTTGGTTGTAACTATGGTATTATTCCAATCTTGTCAAATCACCTTTATACAAGGAGTGAAAAATCTATATTCCAAACACTGGCTGGGCAGTAAAAATGAACATAAACATAGATTTACATTGGACTTTATTAGCTATTACCTATCCTTGCATGTGGTGAATCAGTGTTGACCTGCTATCCAAGTATAATCTATTAGGTTCACTCCATAGCTTGTGGTCAGAAAGTGACTAATGGGGAAAAATCCAATTTAGAGGCATGGTGGTTCTGAAAGAAGTATTGTGAATACTAAGTATCAACATTGAGTAGCTATGACTGACATCTCACATTCTCATGGATTTCTTAATAATGGAGATCTCTCTGCCTTCTAAGTTCAATTCATATGAATTTCTATCAATAGGAAAACTACACGGATGCTGGCAGGTTATATATAAATAACAGCTCCCATTGGTATAGATTTGTAAAGCACTTTCCCTATGACAGTGTATTCAGAAATAAAGGTATCATGGTGGATCAATGAAGGATCAAAGTGTTTTCCACATCTACATTATTTTTGAGGTTCTAAGATTCTGTATATTTTCTCACTATTTTTTAATCATCTTCAGGCTTTCCTTACCTTACAGAGCTGACTCAAGGACCCAAGGATACTAGTGGCATTTAATTAGTGATTACTACTGTAGGTTTCAAATAATAATTAACCAATTAGACTGAAACATTTTCTTCTTACTACTCGTAAGAGATACAGGAACATTTATGGGTGAACACTACTACAACATAATGCTGCATTTCTTGGTTTTATTTGAAACAATCCATGTTTTAGTGTTTCATGGTAGATATTACACTCTGCATTTACACAAATTACAATGTTCTTCATTCTTAAAAAGAAAATTCTAAAAATCCAGCCCATGTGCAGCACAAGAATATGTAAAACTACTATACACGCTTTGTATCAAAGAGTATAAAATTCTGGTTGTATTATTAGACAAATTACAAGAATCCTCTAACTAGACACAAAGGTTTTAACATTAGGTCTTAACTGCAAATCTGGATTTCTTCATTTTGTTTTAACTTTGAGATGTGAACAACAGTTTAAGAGGAATTAATCTTTTTTATTGTGTAAAAAGAAACCAAATGATTAAATGGGTATTTCCCATTCAAAAGAGATCCCCATCTTTCTTTCAACCTCTCATTCTCCCATTTCTTGTTTACTTTCCTTTGTGTTAAACATGTGCATGTTCATCAGGTGCACAGTCCTGCCAGTTTTCTAGTCAATCAGTACTCTGCTCGCCTTTTCCCTTTGTAAGAATTCAAACAGCTTCAAATCAATGCAGCAATCCCCCCCCCCCCCCCCCAATATTTGACATGGTTCCCTGTGTCAGTTGCTTTTTGGTTTTCAATAGTGAGGGCTGAGTTCCAGGGAAAAAAAGGTTCTTGTCCTTTCCTTAAGGGCTTGAGGGTGATGAAATTAACTTGTCTAATACTAAGAGAACCTGAAAAACTCCCTGACTAGAATGTGCCCATTTTTCATGGGTTGGCTAAAGTCACTGTCATATACTTCTGCATAGTTTTTTTTCTTTCCTCCTGCCCCACAGGGTCTAGGGACCAAGTACAAGGCAATAAAAGAGAAGGCAGTAAAAAGTGGCAGGCCAATTTTACATTCTCCCAGAATCATATTAGTATTCCTCCATCTTATAAACAACTGAATTATTTACCTATATCTTCCACATAAATTAATATACAGCCAACTCTGGATTATCCTGGGGGGTGCTGGTGGTAGATATGTGTCTAATGTAAAACTTGCTTTCAAATTATTGTTAACATGATTGAGCAAAACAGGTGGTAATTCTTTTTTGAAACAATTCATTATCACTTGTTTACTTTAATTACTGCCTCTAACCAAGTACAGGCACATGGTGCAAATACACTGAAAAAGTCACAGGTTCATTTGAGGCTTGTGCTGAGTGATGTTAGTAAGATGCCCAGCACATAGTAGTTGCTTAATGTTTACTGACTGCTAAGGAAATGAACCTCTATTAAGAAACAGGAGAGTTCTGTGCAGGGAAAGTTCTACATGGAAGTTTCTTGAATCTTGAGAGGATGCTTTCTGTTTTTTGTTTGTTTGTTTTTTTCATTTAATGCATTTCCAGGTCATCAGACACATCACTGTGTTGAATCAAAGAAGTACTTCTTGAACTCCATTACCACGGATAAAAGAGTTGACTGTAATTGTCATCCAATTCTAAATGTGTTTAGCTCCTGCACATAAGAATTATGAACTCCATTTAAGACGAGAAAACATACTGATAGATTAAAAAGCAAGGACTATCATATGACACCTAGAAGCATTTATTTTATGCGACCAACTTAAGTATGATAATGTGTACACACAAAGTGTACACTTTTACCCTTGCTGAACAATACCAGGAAACATTGGTGCAACAGTCTTCTAAAAATGGAAAAAAAAATTGAGTTCAGACATTCTTTCATTTATCGCAATGCTTAAAATTGAGTGCATTTCTAAACATTTCCAACTTTCCTTATGAAGCTGCCAAAGTCCATCTATTTTTAAAAATTGACTTTTTTACATCAATAAAAATCTGGTGATGCACATTACAAAACCAAATTCTGAACTGTTGCCTTTACTCCTTTAAAATTTCCAATATTCCAACATCATAACCACTAGAGTAAAACCCTTTTTAAAGTGATATGCTTTATAAAACAAATAACAATATGTACATTTATTGCAAATTATATTAAAGTGGGGGAAATTAAAAAATGAAATGTTTACTTGCAAATCAATAATTTTAATTATTTTCTCACTCTGATAAAAATCAGAAAGCAACATTTATAAAATTGCCACCACATGACTTTTCATAGCAGGGAAAAGAAATCTGTACATCTTATTTTCCAGAAAAGTAGGCAGGCGGAAAGAATTATACATAAAAGTCTTCAAAAGGAAAAGCCAAGAAGTACTTGTTCCGATCTCTTTTTCTCCTTAAAATTAATTCAGTAGACTTCTATTTTTCTTGTGTAACATGGGCATTCCTGGCTCTAGAATTATGAATTTTCTGTGTCAGTGTAAGGACATCCTGTGACTTTCTTTAAAAAAAAATGCAGCATGGAAAAGAACGGTGTGATGCACTTTAAACTCCAGATATGCAGGAACTGGAACCAAGTGTTAAGCAATTTGCTTAATTATTGACTTTTCATAAAAAAAAAAGTCTGAGGGGAAACTAAGTACAATTGCTTTTAGCCTCTCAAGAGTTTCTGCTTTACATTTCCATTCAAGGACTGGTGTCATATGAAAGGGAAGTAATAGTTTCAGTTTTCAAGGCAGAAATTGGGTGTTTTGAAGTAATCTCAGTTTCTGTACAGGTAAATTTTGAATTCTAGTTTTCGCAGAAGCTTGAGCCTGTCTTTATTTGGCTGTCATTTCCTCCCTTTTCGAGCGAGGCTTCTTTTTACCTTATAAAGACGAAAAAAGTTACTATTAGAATAGACATACAAAGGAGGAGATAAACCAACTCCCTACACAAAGACCAGAATCTAGAGTAACAGTTGGCAATCCTTAGGCTGTGACACTCATAGAGAATTCAGTATGGGATTCCTTCCACAGGCAAGCAAAATATATCTTCTTGTGGAGACTAAATAAAACATAATACAGATAAAGCACATGATGTTTTATTCTTTTTGAAACAAAGGTAGAAGCTATTGGACTTAATGAAATACTGAAATCAGATACTGCGGCATAGCTTCTTACCCTGTTTTCTCAATGAACAGATCTAATAATATATGATGCATTTTGATGTTGAAAAGAAAATCCTCATATTCAAAAGTATAATTTTCATTTTGAACTTATATCACTTTGTTTTTAAATCTTTTTTGAAACTGAAAAGAAACTCATCAGTTGAATAAGTTTTGTTTTTTTAGAACTTAGGAACAACAATACTTGCAATTCATATATTCCAACCGTGCATTCGGGAAAAGTGTGATTCATTCCAGGAAGTTGGAATTTTCATTCATGTTGATCTTAGTGTAGGAGAAAAGTTACAGTAGAGTGTATCAAGTCAAACAGGATGATTATACTTCACTTTTAAACAACAAATCAAGATCTGACCTCTAGAAAGCCTAGAATGCAAGCTAACACAATTTCCTGATATTAAAACACAAGGAAAATTGTCCTAATGGATGATTAACATGGCTAAACATTATTATTCTTATACTGTAACAAAATAAATATTTGTATCATATGTCCTAGGGAAGCTGCCTGCTGCACCTTAATGAAGCCTCCCTTTGCTAGTTCTGTATCCTCAGTAGCTTTGTGGCTGCTTTCACAGACTTTTAAATGATCCAGGTCCCTGGGAGAATCTCCCTCGGAGAAAGTGAATCTCCATCACTTTCCAGTACTTGGCTTCTGAAAGATTTTATATTATTGTGACATAAACTCCTTGTTGCAAAAATCAGATTAACATTTGAGAAATGAACACTTAAAGCATCTGCAAACACAGACTTAGAACTCTAACATGTTATTTTGGGAAAGAGAACAACACAAATCTCAGTAGTTAAAATTATTTACACTATGGGAGACAGAAAAGGGCCTACTGCACGGGATGTCAGAGGTTCCGGCTCCAAATCCTCATTCTATTATTGTTACTACTTATTTGACTTACTTTCTTCATCTGTAAAATGGAGAGGTGGGTAAGGAGGATTGAAATAAATACTGCTAAAATTCTTTCCAATTTGAGATCCTAGGGAAGACTTTCAGTAACAAAATTAACCTTAAAGATTCAGAGGAAATTCTTTTTTTTTTTTTTTAAGACCTTTGATCCAGGTCCCTTTTTATAAGTTGTTTACTCCTTTAAGAATAAAAACACTGTTGAGGACATGGACTTCATCACTAATTCTTAGCATACAGTTTGATATATCACGATGGCTTAATAGGTGCTTACTGATTTCTTTAAGAAAATTCAGTTATACACTCTTAGAGGTAGGAGGGGCCTTAAAAGCCATAGAATCTATCTGTCCTTTGAATGAAAAAATTTACACCAATTCCCTCAGTTCTGTTTCTGGATAATCTGTCCATTTTAGAATTTAAATTATCTTGCTGCTTACATACCTATCTTTTTGTCTGCCCAACCCCATCACTGTTTTAAATAACCTGCACACACACACACACACACACACACACACATATATAAAATAAAATGTGTATATGTAAAAAGTATTCCCTTGGATTTACAGTCTAGTGATGTAGTGAAATGAGTTTAATCTAGCAAGACTTGTTCTTGATAAAAATCATGCTAGTTCATTGTCAACGCTGCTTCTCCAACCAACATTAAATAATGTCTTAAAAAAAATTTTTTTTTAAACCACAAACTGAAGTCTAATTCACTTGTGCTTTCTCTTTTTTTTTCTTTTTAAAGCAATTGGGGTTAAGTAACTTGCCCAAGGTTACATGGCGTGTGCGTGTGTGTGTGTGTGCGTGTGTGTGTGTGTAGGTATCTGAGGCTGGAACAGATCCCGGGTCCTCCGACTCCGGGGCTGGTGCTCTTACTCACTGTGCCACCTAGCCACCCCATTTCTCTTCTTTTTTAAATTTTCACTAGATTTACAAGACACCAGGCAAGTAAGTTCTTGATAGGAATAGTCCTTGCCTGGGAACCTGTCATTCATGTGTGTTACTACAGAAATACAAATCTTGTCAGCTCTCTACTATAAGCCAGTTGCTTGTTTCCCAGATCTCCCTTTCTCTTCTGATTGTGATAATTTGATTGCTTCTGTCAGAAATATTTTTTGCTGAGGAAAACCATGAGAAATGGGCAATAGTATCTGGTTTAACAAGTCTTGGAAAGTACTGTCACGTCTTGGCAAACAACCCATGAAGAAAAAAGGCTTCTTTACAGCTTCTTTTTAGCCTGACACACAAAGCTCAGTGAAATTCAGTAGGGAACCACCACCTACCCCCACAATGAGGAAGTGTCTTTCTACTGCATCTGACCAGGATTTTTAGCTTGCACAAATCTTTATTTCTTAAAGGACAAGTAGGGTCTTCATAAGAGTTTCATCAATGGATTAAATTTTTTAAAAATCAACTATCATTCAATAAAATTGGTTTTCTTCACAATCTTATTTTATATACTTTTGTTCCAAAAAGGGGTCCACAGATTGCCAAAGGATTCCATGACATGTTGAAATAGGGTAAAGTGCTCCTTCCCTTTCTTTTCTAATACACTTTAAGCTCCACATTATCGATCAAGATTCCCATTTGGTTCTTCAGACTTTTTTTTTTTTTTTGGTTTTTATACTTGAGGAACATTTCATTTTTCTTAATAACCTGATCAGTAGAAATCCATTCATCAAGTCTCTTCTATTCTAGGAAAGAGCCAGCTTCTAATGTGAGCACTTGGCCATGGAACTAATAAAAAATCAATAACATAAACAAAACAATTAAGATGTTCCCTACTTTCGGAGCAAGAAATGTAACGGGTGCTTCTGGGCTAAAATACAAGAATTATAGGAAATCTGTGTATTGGATGTGGGGACCAATGATTTTAAAGCTGGTTTGCTCAGTGAGAAGGTAAGGGAATAGGATAAAAACACGTCCCTTCAAATTTAGGTAAAAATCAAATAGATTTTCTCACTGAACCTGGTAGGTTCAACGCCCTCAGAATCAGATCAGAAAGTGAATTCTGACATCTATCTGTATCTATGTATCTATCTTCTACCATTCAGAGCTCTTCATATTCTTGATTGTGGTCAGAGGTGTTTTTAATCTTTCTCACTTTAAATATACTTAGGACAACCAATCAGTCAATCAATCAATATTTATTAAGTGCCTACTATGTGCCAAATGCTGTGCTAAGGGTCAGGGAGACAAATGAGAGGCAAAAGCCAGTTCCTGCCCTCAAGGAGCTTACAATCTAGTGGGGGACAATGAACAAATATGTACAAACAAGCTACATACAGGAAAAGTTGGGAATGCTTGAAAGAGATAAGGCACTGGAATCAACAGGGGCTGGGGAAGGTTTTCTGCAGGAGCTGGGATTTTAGTTGGAACTTAAAGGAAGCCAGGAAAATCAGTAGGAAAAGGGACGGCATTCCTGGGATGGGGAGCAGCCACAGAAAATTTCCAGAACAAAGAGATGCAGTCTCTTGTTTGTGACATGGCCAGAAGGTCACGAAGTCCTTGGATTGAATGATATTTGGCAGGAAGAAAGGACTGGATATCAGGGGAGGGGGGTGAGAAACAGTTACACGTCCAGGATGACTCCTAGGTTTTGAGCCTGAGGGACTGGGAGGATTGTCTTGCCTTCTATAGGAGATGAGAGAATGGAAGTCAATAGACACTGGTGCAGGAAAGATAAATTTGAAAATAATCAACAGAGATGGTAATTAAAATCCATAGAGCAGATGAGATCACATAACGAAGTAGAATAAAGGGAGAAGAGAAGTGAGTTAAAGATACACTTAACTGTGAGCACCTATGTAATTAGAGATCTCAACAAAGGTCCAGCAAAGGAGATAAGAGAAGATCAATCAGGTGGTGGAAGTAGGAGAGATTCATACTGCAGTAACCTAGAAAGAACAGATTATCAAGGTAAAGAGAGTGACTAACAGTGTCAAACACTGCAGAGAAACTGAGGAGAATAAGGTTTGGGAAAAGGTCTCTGGCTGGATCTGGCAAGGAAGAAATCATTAGTAACTTTGGAGGGAGCAGTTTCAGTGGAATAATAAAACCAGAGGTCAGATTGTAAGGGGTTAAGAAGAGAGGAACTGGGGGTGGAGTCAAGATGACAGAGCAGACACAGGACTTTCGTGTGGCTCCGGCTCCCACCTCCCCAATTCATATAAAAGGTGACTCTGAAGAAACTTTAGAGCTACAGAACCTACAAAATGACACAGAGAAGCTAACCTTCCGCTGAGGACAGCCCGACAGGCAGCAGGAAGGAGCCAGAGCAGTGCTCTGTGTGTGAGCCGGAGGTTTTAGCCTCAGGGAGGGCCTGACCAGTCACCGGCTGGAGGGACTTCAGATCACTGGCAGCTGTGTGTCAGTCCATAATTATCAACACAGAGATGCTAAGGACAAAGTGAGAGGTCAGGGCAGGGTGGACTTTGGGATGCAGTAGTTGGGAGTGTGGTCGGCCTTTGCCCCCAGGGCGAGAAGCAGCTGAGGCATGGCAGCCATGCAGCTGCAGCTCCTGGCCTGCAGAGTGTAGGGGGACCAAACAACCAGTCTGAGGGGTAATCGCTCTAGCTTTAACCTTCTTGGATCTGGATTGCTATCTAAGGTGGAGGGCCTGGGGTGTGTGACCAGCTTACCAGAGCATGTGGAGGCTTCAGAGAGAGCAGCCAACTAATACCTTTGGCAGCTGAGAAAAACCCAGTGATTGGGATGAAGCTCCCCTGTCTGGTAGCAGAGTCTTACTGTGGCAAAAGACCCAAAAGTCAAGTAATTGAGTGGCAACATGAGCAGGCAAAGGAAGCAAAACAAACAAAGCAACCCAACTTTACACTTCTATTTTGGGGACGGACATAAAGGATCTTTCAAAGCATGGAACAGAAGGAAAACAGTGAAGTGGGAACTCCTACAAAGCTTCCAAGAAAAATATGAGCTCATTACAGGCCATAGAGGAGCTTAAAAAGGATTTTGAAAACCAAATAAGAGAAGTGGAAGAAAAATTGGGAAGAGAAAAGAGAATGAAGAAAGAAAATTATGAAATGAGAGTCAACAGCCTGACTGAGGAAAATAACACCTTAAAAAATAGACTAACTCAAATGGCAAAAGAGACTCAAAAAGCCAATGAGAAGAATGCCTTAAAAAGCTGAATTTGCCAGATGGAAAAAGAATCTCAAAAGCTCACTGAGAAGAAATCATTGCTTCAGAATTAGATTGGAGCAAATTAAAGCAAGTGACTTCATAAGAAATCAAGATGCTTTTAAACAGATCCAAACAAATGAAAGGATAGAAGGCAATGTGAAATATCTCATTGGAAAAACCAGTGACCTGGAAAACAGATGCAGGAGAGATAATTTAAAAATTATTGGTCTACCTGAAAGCCATGATCAAAAAAAGAACGTAGAAATCATCCTTCAAGAAACTCTCAAGGAAAATTACCCTGACGTTTTAGAAGCAGAGGGCAAAAGAGAGGTTGAAAGAATCTACTGATCAACTCCTGAATAAAATCCCGAAAAGAAAAATCCTAGGAATATTATAGCCAGGTCCTGAAATTCCCAGATCAAGGAGAGAATATTACAAGCAGCCAGGAAGAAACAATTTGAATATTGTGGAAACACAATCAGGATAACACAGGATCTGGTAGCTTCTATTGAGGGATCAAAGGGCTTGTAATACGATATTCTGGAGATCAAAGGAGCTGGGATTAAAACCAAGAATCACCTATCCAGCAAAACTGAGTATCATGTTTCGGGGGAAAATATGGTCATTCAGTGGAATAGAGGACTTTCAAGCATTCCTGATGAAAAAACCAGAGTTGAATAGAAAATCTGACATTGAGATACAAGAAGCAAAAGAAGCATGAGAAGGCAAACAGGGAAAAGAAATCATAAGGAACATATCAAAGTTGAACTATTTACATCTCTACATGGAAAAACGATAATTATAACTATTGAAACTTTTCTCAGTATGAGAAGAGTTAAAGGGAATAGAAATGTGTATGTGTATACACACACACGCAAATATATATGTCTATATAGGAAGGTATATAGGCATATGAATACATATATGTATAGGTATACATAGATAGAGGGCACAGGACCAATCGAATACTAAGGGATGATACTTAAAAGGTGAAATTAAGAGGTGAGAGAGGAATATAGAGAGGAGATGGGGAGAGACAGAATGGGGTAAACTATCTCATATAGAAGAGGCAAAGGAAAATGGTTACAATGGAGGGGAAGAACAGGAAGGCAAAAGGGAATGGGTCAAACCTATTCTCACTGAATTTGGCTTAGGGACAGAATGACATACACAGTAAATAGGGTATCTCACCCTACAGGGGCGTAGGGGGGAAGGGGATGATGGAAGGGAGGGCAGGCTGGGGGAGAGAGAAGTTGGAAGCACACACTTTAGAAAAGGTACAGGATCAAAGTAGAGAATAGAACAGTGGGAGGGGGGTAGGAGGGAGGGAAATATAGTCAGTCTTTTCAATATATCCACTATGGAAATGTTTTGCATAGCTACACATGTACAACCTATATTGAATTGCTTATCTTCCCAGTAAGGGTGGGTGATAGAGGGAGGAAGGGAATGAATCTGGAATTCAAAGTTTTAAAACCAAATGTTTAAAATATATATGTATATATATAATAATATATACTATTATTAATATTATATATAACTGGGAAATAAGATATATAGGCACTGGGGCATAGAGATCCATTGTGCACTACTAGAAAGTCGGAGGGGGTATGGGAAAAGATATGGGAGAGAGCAGATTGAAGGAGGGATATCCAGCGGGATTGCTATTTTGGGGTTGTGGGTAGGGGAAAAACGGGGAGAAAATTTGTAACTCAAAATCTTGCAGAAATGAATGATGTAAACTATAAGTTAAAAAAGCTAGAAAACAACAACAAAAAAAAGAGAGAAACTGGAGGCACTTAATGTAGATGGGTTTGGCCCACAAAGGGCCATAGGGATGACAGCAGAGATGGGGATGGATTAAGTGAGAGTTTTTCGGGATGGGGGAGACATGGACATGCTTGTAGTCAGCAGGGAATGTGCCAGCAGAGAGGGAGAGGTTGAAAGTAAGTGAGTGAAGATGACATATCGGGCAATGTTATCAAAGGCTTTTTTGGGGGATTGACAAGGCTCACTGTTGTAGGGTGAAGACTAAAGTAATTTGCAAAAGTAAGAAATAACAGAAACTAAACTTGGAAACTGAGAACAGAAACAACTGAAAAATTATATCTTTTTTACCTCCAAACACTCTGCCCTTTCTCTATGCTGCAGGAGTGGCAGCTTTTTTTTCCACAGGGTTCCTGGCAGCCTGGCCTGCCAACCTGGTATTATTCCTTGTTATCTCCTACTGTTGCCCAACTCACCCACCTGTGTCCCAGCCTGAATCCACATCCGGCTCTGCCCTCCAGAAACCTGGTTTTACTGTTCCTGCACTTCCTTTAGTACACAAGTTCCCTCACACTACTCTTACAATTTTGCACTAGCCCCCCTTCCTCCTACCCCTCCATGCTGCTTCCACCCCAAGCCCAGCCCCAATTCCAGTTAGAGAATTGAGTGAACATGTTGATTTCCTTTCAGTCCAGTGGCCTTCCACTTTATCTGCCCCCAGGGCCTGTACTTTCATTCCACCTTAGCTATACAGACATGATCATAACACTGCTGAAGGCAACAGCAACTTAAAACGTGTAATGATGTATGGAAAAGCATTTTATAAATGTGACCTATTGTTAGCTCTTGCACCTGCATGATCTAGAACTTGGAAATTCATCTCAACACAATTTCTTAGTCTCCATCTCTGTGACTCGCTCTTCCTGAATCTATTCTTTATACTCAAAAAAATCTTTGCTTCTCTGCTGCCTACAAATCTTCCCAGGGATCCTTCCTGTTATCACTTTCATAGCCAAATAACTTTAGGACAGGCATCTCTACTCTACAATATGTACCATACCCTTTTGAAAGTGTTCCATCTGTGGATCTAGATGAATTCCTGCACACATGGTATATGTGAAACGTATGTAGCCAAGTACTTTACTATTTCATACTATGAACTGAAACGTCCTAAATAGATGAGCTGGATTTGCCAGCTGGTAGTTCAGTTCTCTTTCTCTCTCTCTCTTTTACAATATGGCTTCTGACCTCACTACTTGACTGACACCATTCTTAGGATGCTGATGACTTTGCTTGCTCAATCAGAGCTCTTCTCAATTTGTATCCTTCTTTGCCTCCATGCCACATTTAACAATGTGGGCTGCCTTCTCCCCCTTGAGAGTCCCTCTGCTCATGACAGACTGAATGGTGTGCACACGTTGCCTCTCCCTCCCCACCCTTATTACCCTGTACATAAGGCAAATTCTGGGGCTTCTGTTTTGTCTTGGTTTCCTTAGAGAGTTGTTGGGCCTTCATTTTCACAGAGGACCAATGGTATTGTGAGGGTGATGTCCTGACTTAGGAAAGAATTTAAGCGAGGCAGAGTTTTGAGAAGTCATCGGCCTCACTCTCTCTCCCAGTCATTAAGTCCAGGGGCAAGACAAAAGTCGAGGCAGCTGATGACGGCCCGGGATGCAGCACGTGATCTGCGCGGGCGTCTGCAGTGTTCCTCAGCACAGGCCTCAGCTGCTGTTCGAAGGTCTTCACATGCTCAGGGTTGACACCCTCCAACTCCCCGTGGCCTCTCAGGCCTGTTGGTTACTCTCAGCCTGGGTTAGCCCATTTGCTGAGCTGGACTTGCTGGAGTGTGGCCACTGTGCATGCTGCAGCTCCTTGGAGCCACACGGGAGAATATGAGTTTAATAAATGCTTAATTATTTAAATCTTTAAATTCTGTATAAATAATTAAATTTTATAGTGTTAAAACAAAGTGGGATTCTATTTGTACACATTTTCAAGTATACTCATTTTCAAATCTCTTAATCCCACAGTTTGCATAAAATTTCAGTGAGAAAGCTAAAAAATACCGCAGAATATATGGTTTGATAATGCGTTAATGTAGTTTAGGTAAAACTTTTGTATATAATGTTTTGTAATGAATTTAATTGTCAAAGAAGCAGTACATGCTTCGACTTAATCCCCTGGTAGACAATTATGTTTGATTGATTAAATATTTTAAACCTAAAAATTAAGTCCCAATAAAGATGCAAATTAGGAAACTCCTGAGTGAATAAAAAATTAGTTTTTGTCATTAACATGCTTAGGAATATTCCTGACACAGTCCTAATTCTCAATATTACTATGAACCCTATGAATTTTGCTAGGAGCCTTGTTGAATGAGTCATGGTCTCTGAAAATCAAAAGATTTAAAACTGCCATAACTCTCCCTTGCTGACAACATGCAATGCCTAACAACCAAAATATTTCACCAGTATTAGTGCAAGAGAGAAGCAGCTCCTCGTTATATATTTCCAGTGCTGACCACAAGAGGTAACTAAACACTTGTTGGTCGTTGACTGACATCTGAGAATCAAATCCTTCAAGTCTGGATTAATGGGATGAAAGTGGAACAGTACAGAAAGAAAAAACCTAGCAGGTCGTGTACCATACCAAAGGAGTTGTTCACAGGCTGATTCATCTGTGTTAACAACTTAAGAATACTAAACATATTTTTTTAAAGTATGTTTTTACAATTCAAGGCTTGGAGAGAAGTTATTTTACCTTTGTAAATCAATTTGCCTCTCTGCTGGTGCTGCTTTTTTGGCTACATCTTGTAGTTTGGGTGCTTTGGCGTTGCCTGCCTCTGGCCCCCCTGGGCTCTCCTGACCAACTGCGGCCCTCTTTCTTCCCCTCCCGGCTGATTTATTTGTTTCGTCATTTTTTGCTGCGCTGCCCTGAGATTCAGACTTGGGCCGACGTCCTCGTCTGGCCTTGGGAGGGGCAGGTGGTCCTGTCTCATCTGCCTTCTTCTCTTCAGTTTTCTGTTGGATATTCTCTGCTCCAGATGCTGTCGCTGTTCTTTTCTTTCCTCGGTCAGTGCTAATGTTGCCCTGAGTAGCCTGGTCAGAGTTAATCTCCTACAATAGTCCAAATAAAATTCTGTGAATATATACATTCTTCACATAGAAAACCGTCTATATATGAAAGCTACTGAAAAGAAAATTTTAAAGCAGGTGAAGAAATAGGTAATAGTGGGGACTGGTGGGTAGGAAGAAGAAATAGAAACTCACACTTTCTCATAAAAATGACTTTCTGCAGTGGAAATCCTAAATACAGTGGAAATGTATTCAAAATAAAATATCCTGACTTTTCCCCCTCAGGTATAACATTTTATCTTATTTAAGAACAGTGTTTATTAAATCTTATGGATCCTGGTTCTAAAAAGATAATGAATGGTGCCAATGTCAGACCAATTAAGATAATTATAGCTGAAAATTACCAATACATCACTGTGCTGTCAGGTACACTTCATTCACTCTCAGAAATATGAACAATTATTCAGCACTGACTGAAAATAGGAAAATTATAAAAACACAAAAACCCAACAACACAAAACATTACAGAACATTGAAAATATTGCTGATGAGCTCTAAAAGACCCCTCACACAACATATACCATACCCTTTTGAAAGTGTTCCATCTGTGGATCTAGATGAATTCCTGTACACATGGTATATATGCAATGTATTTAGCCAACTACTTTACTATTTCATACCATGAACTGAAATGTACTAAATAGATGAGCTGTTTCCTATGTTCTGCTCAAAGATTTGCCAGGTAGGTAAAAAGATTCAGTTTAAAAACTGAAAAATTAAGAAGGTAATTGAATCACAATTTTAAAAGATTCACTATGAGAGTGATTTAAACATGAAAATTCAATAGTTCATTTAAATGTTTGTTAAAAACACTCTGACAAAGCAATGGGATTAGATGTACAGTACTCAAAAGCATGATTAGAAACAATACTGTTTACTATTGTAAAGAGGAAAAGGAAATGAAGATATAATATTTAAAAACTTAAAAATCGCGTGAATTAAAAAAATCCAATTTATAAAATTTGCTTACAAACAACTGAAGAATACCTATTACATATAAAAAGAAAGATATAATGATATTTTTACAGTCAAAGAATTCTGAAGCTGTGAGAAGACGAATCATCATTAATCTCTGGGCTAAAATAATTCCGATCTTCTCATTTTCTGTAAGTGACTTGTCTAAGGTTAATGGCATAATCAGGACTACAACTTAGATAGGAAGGTGAGAAAGAAGTCACAAATGTACACACGGTTACCTTGTTCTTTACAGGCTCAGTCTTTACTGGTGTGACCGAGATGATTCTCACAGGGTTCTCTTCATTTTCACTAACTCCAGTTTCAGAAGCTTCTGAATTTGGTTCCCTGTTAAAGAAAATTAACTAAGAAACCTTTACCACATACAAGCAGAGCAAAGTGAGCAGTGCAGATACTAAAAAGTATTATTATCAATATTCTAACATATATTTCAACACATTATATTAGCAAACAAAAATTCAGACATAGAATATTAGAGTCTGAAGGATTTCAGAAATCACAGTGTGACCCTTGTCATTTTACAAATAAGGATGTGGAAACCCAAAGGTGTTAAGTGACTCAGTAACAGAGTTGGAACTATAATCCCAGTTGCCTGATTTTCAGTCCAATGTACTTTAGACTACAGTGAGCAAAAGATTCATTAATATTATCTAACATAAATCAATCAGTAAACATTTATTAAGGGCTTCCTGTGTACCAGGTATTGTGCTAATAAGGGCTAGATAATAACTACATAAAAAATTTGAGAAAGAAATTTAGTATTAATGAAAAGACATAGGAAAAATAGTCCAAGTTTTGTATCTTACAAAAACAACGATTTATCACCCAAAAGAGGGAGATATCCTATCTGATAAAGAAGTACTCATCTTTATGAACAAAATCATCAAAAGGTATACATCTTAGTCTGTTACTATTGTGTTAAGCATTTTCAATAGAAACTCAAACATAGCATTTAAAAAGTGGGTAGTACTATCAACATTGCCCTTAGTGTTAAGTATTTTTATACATACAATAAGCAGTGTATCATTTAATCCCTAGCTTTTTTAATGCATATTTTTCTTTTACATTTAAGATAATGTTTCAATAGAAAGTTATCTCATATACAGTTTATAATGTAACTAGATTTTTGAATTTTATAACATAAATGGGAATGGATGGCCTCAATGCACAACAATGGCATTTAAGATAATCTATGCACTGAATACATGCTCTTTTGATTGATCTTAAACACTATGAACATTATAATTAGAGTTGTGAAGTTCCATTACCTGAGAATGATACATCTGAAATCAAGTTTCTACTCATTTTCTTTGTTAGAGACAATGCCTTCATTACATATAAATGTTTCACACTGTATACACTGTATAAAAGTAGCATCTATTCTGTTTCTCCCCCTTTATTACTATTTCACACAAGCACGTTTCCTGAAGGCAAAAGAACATGATTTGATATAGTGCTTTCAGAATAAATCAAGATTTGAAAAAAGTCAACAGAAGGAACAAAATAATTAGGATGAAATTGCCTTGATCGATTCCCTGCTGAAGGGTTCAGCTCTGAGTTTGCATTAATATTGCTTCCAGGTTCTGTTCCTGTGCTTCGGACATAAGGTTTCCTTCCTGTTGCTGATAAAGGCTTGTTCACAGCACCTAGTACTCCAGTGGGTTTTGGCTAAAATGCAGACACAAATACACATTTTACTAAAAAGAATAGATATATAATATTCATATAATATTTTAAAAAGCCAAATGATTATTTCTACCTCAGAAAAAATGGAATAAAAAAACAATTCTGAATATAATTTTATTATCCTTAAGTAAAATGGATTATCATGAAAAATAAATTACTGTTGTTTTAATAAACAAGTTGAAACTATATAAACATTGCTATCAAACATGAAAATTTAATTTATTCTAATTGTCCAATTTTCATGCTTCAATTATAATAAAAAGATTCTCAGTATCAGGATTTAAAATTCCACATTAAAAAATATACTTTCAGGTACTTTGTGGGGATGGTAAATATGTTAGGTATTTGAGAAACAAAGAACTAAAATTGTCTGAGAATACCTTTCCTGTTAATAGGAGAACTCTTGTCTCTTCAGAAATATAACTCCTGTCATTACAGAAATCCTATTTTAAAAAGAAACAGTAATAAAAGTTAATATCTACTTTAATCAATTTATATTGTTGTTAGCCTTTTATTAAAATTTTATTTTGCAAGTTAATTGTATTTTTTCTAAGAGACCTAACATATATGATATAAATATAATGAAGCATCAATGAGCATTTACTATATGCCTCGAGCTATGGTAGAGGTCTGTGAAACTTGATGCATTATATGTGTAACTGTCAGAATTTCTTAAATACATTTACAATAAATCACTCAATATTTTCTTTATTTTCTAAATATTAACCAATCTGTATCCATAATGGCCTTCAAGACTGTTTCAAGAATTACTTCCTCCAAGATATCTTCCTAAAGTTAATACCCTCCCCATGTCTTTCTTAATGTTTCTTCAGCACTCGAAAATTGTTTGCTATCTACAATTTTCTCTTGTTATAATGTAATCCTTTATAGCCATTCTTTACTTTTTACTGTAAACTCTTCTTTCTTCTGTGCTTATTGTGTTAACATGCCATTAGCTATCATCAATTTTGCCCTTCAGGAAAATATTTAGTCTAAGAAACCAATCTGTTTTAAGAGACATACTTGCTTTATTTTGCTATAAAATGTTACTAATTAATATCAAGTATGCAACTGCAGTCTAACACTTTATAATTACCAAATTATATTGTTATTGTTAAATGTTGGTATTTTTCAACAAAGAAAACAAATGAACGCGAAATGCAAGAAAACTGAAAGTCTTTGAATGCCATCTAAAAGCTATTAACAAGAAATCAAATTTGGCTTTCTGAGAACACTTTCTCAATTTAGTATCCTGGAGAAACATAGAAAAATGTGTCTAGATGGGGACAAGGAAGCAAAAAGATTTACTAGGATTAAAAAACTAAGTTAAAATGTCAGCAGAATAAGCATTATCCTTATGTAGAAGTCACTTATCTAGCAACTTTTAAGTTTTAGGTAAGAATAAGGAAGAAAGAAATAAACCTATAAATTTAAAAAAAAGGTAACTGACCTGAACCAAAATTTAAAGTAAAATGCATGTACTTTAGGAAAGAAAGACATAGAAGACCTTGCCAAGAGACTTCAGTCTAATTTTAACTCAAACATGACATGCTTGTTTTTCTGGCTTTCCCATCCATAGATTGGAAACAGCAAAGTGAAAGGGTTTGGGGCCTTGTGGGGACAGGCGTACTGTCACAGAGCTGACAGGGAAGGGCAGAGAGAAACTTTAACAAGAATTCAAAAAAAGAGCAAAAGTCTGAGGGAACCTCATGGCAGGGGAAATAGCCCAATATACCTTAATAGTCTGGGAAGGCATTGCCATGTAATGGCATCAGTGAGTAATGATAGATTTTTGTACTGAGAACCTCAGGTTATGACTAAAATGTTAAAATGTGCTTTGTCTTCTATTTAAGAAATCAAGGAAAAACATAACTAAAAACATTTTTAGTGAAACAGCAACAACAGTAGAAGAAGCAGTTTTGTGTCTGCAAATGGACAGAACCAGTCTGGAAAGTGATTTGGAATTCTAATTCACAACAAGTTACCAAACAGTATCTGTCTGACCCAACTACACTGCTGCTAGGTCTACACTCAAAAGAGAGGAAAAAACATTGGAAAAGGTCCCATATGTATACAAATATTTATTTATAATTTATTTTTTTTTGTGGCAGCAAAGAAAAATGGAAACCAAGGGGATGAATATCCAGTGAGGAAAGTTATGGTACATGAATGTGATGGGACACTGTAATATAAGAAATAGATGATTTCAAAAAGACATGGAATTATATGAATCGCTACAGAGTGAAGTAGCAGAAACAGAATTATTTGAATTATAACATCGATATTCTAAAAATGGCCCAATCCATGTAAAAAGGGGACTCCAAACAAACTTTGGAGCTGCAGAACCCACATAATGACACAGAGAAGCTAACCTCCAGCTGAGGACACCCCGGCAGGAATCGGCCAGCACAGCACTCTGGTAGCCGAGCCCAGCACCACGAGGAGGCTTTAGCCCCAGGGCGGGCCTGACCAGCCGTCAGCCAGAGGGACTCCAGATCAGCAGCAGCTGTGGCCGTTTCCAGATTTATCAACACATAGATGCGAAGGACAAGGTGAGAGGCCAGTGCAGTCTGGACTTTGGGACCCAGTAAGTGGGAGTGCGTGGCTTTTACCCCCTGGGCGAGAAACCGCTGAGACACCGGCACAGCCTGCCAGCGCCACGTGGCGGCTTCAGCTCCTGGCCTGCAGAGTGTAGGGGGACCAGGCACTAGTCTGAGGGGTAATCGCTCTTGCTTTAACCTGCTTGGATCTTGATTGCAGTCTAGGGTGGAGGTCCTGGGGTGTGTGTCCAGCTTGCCAGAGCATGTGGAGACCTCAGAGAGGGCACCCATCTAATACCTCCGGCAGCTGAGAAATCCCCAGCGTTTGGGACGAAAACTCCCCTGTCTGGTGGCAGAGTCCTACTGTGGCAAAAAGCCCAAAAGTCAAATAACTGAGTGGCAAAATGAGCCGGCAGAGGAAACAAAGCAGACAAAAGATTCCAACATTACACTCTTATTTTGGGGATAAGAAGGAGTAAGGCATGGAACAGGAGGAAAACAGTGAAGTCAGTACTCCTGCACCAAAAGCTTCAAAGGAAAATACAAGCTGGTTACAGGCCATAGAGGACCTTAAGAAGCAGATAACAGAAGTGGAGGAAAAATTGGGAAGAGAAATGAGAACAATGCAAGAAAATTATGAAATGAGAGTCAACAGCCTGACTGAAGAAAATAATACCTTAAAAAACAGACTGACTCAAATGGCAAAGGAGGCTCAAAAAGGCAATGAGGAGAAGAATGCCTTAAAAAGTCGAATTTGCCAGATGGAAAGAGAATCTCAAAAGCTCACTGAGGAGAATCATTGCTTCAGAATTAGATTGGAGTAAATGGAAGCTAATGATTTTATGAGAAATCAAGATGCTGTCAAACAGATCCAAACAAATGAAAGAATAGAAGGCAATGTGAAATATCTCATGGGAAAAACCACTGACCTGGAAAATAGATCCAGGAGAGATAATTTAAAAATTATTGGACTACCTGAAAGCCATGACCAAAGTAAGAACCTAGAAAGCATCCTCCAGGAAGTTCTCAAAGAAAACTGCCCTGATGTTTTAGAACGAGAGGGCAAAATAGAGGTAGAAAGAATCCACTGATCACCTCCTGAAAAAGATCCCAAAAAGAAAACTCCTAGGAATATTATAGCCAGGTTCCAGAATTCCCAGATTAAGGAGAGAATATTACAAGCAGCCAGGAAGAAACAATTTGAATATTGTGGAAACACAATCAGGATAACCCAGGATCTGGCAGCTTCTACACTGAGGAATCGATGGGCTTGGAATGTGATATTCCGGAGGTCAAGGGAGCTGGGATTAAGACCAAGAGTCACCTACCCAGAAAAACTGAGTATCATGTTTCAGGGGAAAATATGGTCATTCAGTGGAATACAGGACTTTCAGGCATTCTTGCTGAAAAAACCAGAGTTGAATAGAAAATTTGACATTCAGATACAAGAAGCAAGAGAAGCATGAGAAGGTAAACAGGGAAAAGAAATCATAAGGAACTTATCAAAGTTGAACTATTAACATTCCTACATGGAAAAACAATAATTGTAACTTATGAAACTTTTCTCAGTAGTTGAAGGGATTAGAAATATATATGTCTTTATATGAGGGTATGCGGGCATATGAATACATATGTGAATGTGTGTATATACGTTTACAGGTATACATAGATAGAGGGCACAGGACCAATTTAACAGGAAGGGATGATACTTAAAAGGTGAAATTGAGAGGTGAGAGGAATATAATGAGAGGAAATGGGGAGAAACAGATTGGGGCAAACTATCTCATACAGAAGAGGCAGGGGAAAATGGTTGCAATGGAGGGGAAGAATAGGAGGGCAGAAGGGAATGGGTCAACCTTATTCCTATTGAATCTAGCTTGAGGAGGGAGGGAAATACACACTAAATAGGGGATCTCACCCTCCAGGAGAATGGGGGGTAAAGGGATAAGAGGGGGGATGATGGAAGGGAGAGCAGGCTGGGGGGGAGGGAAGTTGGAAGCACCCACTTTTGAAAAGGGACAGGATCAAAGCAGAGAATAGAATGGGTGGGAGGGAAATGTAGTCAGTGTTTTACAATATATGTACTATGTTATTGTTTTGCATTAGCCGCACATGTACAACCTATACTGAACTGCTTGTCTCCCCAGTGGGGGTGCGTGGCAGGGGGGGAAAGGAATGAATCTGGGATTGAAAGTTTTAAAATCAAATATTCAAATATGTGTGTGTGTGTGTGTGTGTGTGTGTGTGTGTGTGTATACTATTATTAATACCATCTTACATGTAATTAAGAAATGGGATGTACAGGCACTGAGGCATAGAGATCCACTGGAAAAGTCAAAACGGGTATGGGAGAAAATATGGGAGAGAGCAGATTGGAGGTGGGGATATCCTGTGGGACTGCTGTTTTGGGGGGATGGGTGGGGGAAAAACGGGGAGAAAATTTGTAACTCAAAATCTGGCAGAAATGAATGATGTAAATCAGAAGTTAATAAAGCATTTAAAAAAATATTCTAAGAATGAAAACATTTTAAGATTTTTACAAGCTGATTAAAAATGAAATGAGTAAAATCAGGAAAACAATGTATACAATAACAACATGGGAAAAGCAACTCTGAAAGCTGTAAGAACTATGATCAATTCAAGCTATTCATAATTCCAGAATACTAATGATGAAACATGGTGTTCATGTATAGAGACATGTTTTTGTATCAGTCACTGAAGAAATGTATTCTGGTTGACTATGTATATTTGTTACAGAAATTTATCTTTTCCCCCTCAAATGTGATAATGGGAGGGAGAAAAAATAAATTTGTTAATTTTTTTTTAAAGAGAGGTTGGAAGAGGGGTGTGAGAGATATGAAATGTTGCATGTGCTTTCAGTTGAAATCACTGTATTATTAGTTTTAGTTAAATATTTTACTTTGTTACAGGAGACCTTTCATGAAGTGGAGTAATCTGCAAATGTGTGTAATGTAAAACCAAGATATCTCAATAAAACTGGGGGAAAAAAGCTTTGGCATATAAATGGGATAATCTTCAATCACTTCAAGATTTCACACATGAAGAACATTAATTCTATTATAATGGTGTATATTATGAATTAACGTTTCCTTTCATTACTATATTGCTGTTTTCTTTTTATTTCATTTTCTGGCAGCAAAAATATTAGTCAATTCTACCTGGAAAATTCAACAGAAAATGAAAGATAAGTCATCATATAAGATTTATACTTTAGAAAAAGAGAAAGAAGAAGTCTCTCATCAAAAACATCTATTTCCAACTAGCCATGTAACCTTGGGCAAGTTACTTAAACCCAACTGCCCTCCAAAAGGCTAAAAACAAAACAAAATAAAACAAAAAAAACATCTATTTCTTACTCTAAACTAATCTTGACTCTCATCTTTGCAAACTCTATGGCATAACAACATGCTTTGCAAGAAATGCCACAGGAAAAAAATCTGCCCATGAATTAATTTTAAGGAGGTCATTCCTCTGAAAACTTTTGATCTAACTTCTGATACTTAGTACAAGAGAAAACTGAGCTGAAACTAAAGTTAAATTTGAGTTATTTTAGTAGATAGGAAAAACTTACCTTTTCAGGCTGAGTGAAAAATTTGGTTGGGAGGACTGGGTCCTTTGGGGAGTCTGCATTGCATAAAGCACTTTTACTATTTATAACACAGAGAGCAACATCACATACTGTGTAAAGTTTCTGAGGGAAAAAACACAAAAAGATTCTCATGAGAGTATAAAAATACTAACACCAACCCCATAACAACCATGAACAATTCATATTAAAATAAACTTAGGTAGATACTGAATGAACATCTAAAGCCTAAAACAGTTTCTATTGCTGCTTTAGCATATTTTCTTTCTGAAGTAGTTTCCTAATGTTTAAATATTTTGTTATAAATAATGATCACCATTTTTATACTTATAAGTGATGTTTGTAAGTAACTGAAGACAAGAAAGCTATACGTGATTGATCTATGTTCTTACTAAAGATTTTGGGCCTCACACTTATAAGGTGGTATTTAGCCTGGTGCTCCCCCGAACTAAAAGAATACTTTGTTTTCTTCCCCACAGCACTAAAGAATCCAGTAAAGCTAGAATATGTTTACATTGAAGGGCAAGAAAACCTGCTGTTCTAGCTTTCATTCACATTCTCCAAATCAGAGTTGTTGATTTAATACAAAGAAAAAAAAAAGTCAGTGGCCACAGAAAAACAGAATGGTCCCTTCTCTGTAAAATAACAAAGCACCCAATAGATCATACTTCATTAGTCTTAGGCTCATCAGGAGACTGGGCATCTCTGGTTAACTTGATGTTTTCTGCCATCTTCTTCATAAAGGCGTGGCTGTTATTCTCATTCTTTGTCATTAAAACTTCAAGCATGAACCACAGGCACCTTGAATAATTTTATATATATATACACATGTAAGATGTAGGTTGATACACACATACACACAAAAATTTACCTACTTCTTGAATATAAGAAAATAGATAAGAATTGTACTTAATTAAAAATAACTTTAAGGGAAAAATAATTTTCTACCATGTTTCCCCGATAATAAGACACTGTCTTATTATTTTTTTGGACAGAAAAACACCAGAGGGCTTATTTTCAGGGGAGGGCTTATTTTAATGAACATTGACAGCAATTTTAATAAACAGGTAAATGTGAACAAAAAAATGTACCTTTATTCAATAATGAATTCAATAAAGAACAGGATGACGCGCTCACTGCTGCAGCTCTGATTGGATGCAGCTCGGAGTGCGGCGTGCGTTTCACTGGGGGGGGGGGGGACGGTGCATACAAAGGGTACTGTAATGTAGTGTGTAGCGCAGGGGATCACCTTCACTACAGTGGCAATCTCAATAGGGCTTATTTTCGGGATAGATCTTATTATCGGGAAAACACAGTACTATGACACTGCTTAAAAAAAAAAACTTAACTAGCTCTCATGTTACTCTTCCAAACTCCTCTATCAACAGCATCACTATTCTTCTAGTCACCCCCAGGTTTGCAACATTAGCATTATCTTGAATCTTCCCTCTTTCTCTCCTCACCCCTGCCATTTCTACCTTCATAATTTCTTTCCAATCTGAACCCTTCTCTTAACTCACACAGCTACCACAAGGCCTCATCACATCTTACATTATTACAAGAGCCCTCTAATCTTTCTCCTTCCTATATAACTGTCCCTTCTCCAAGTGATCTTCTACACTCTTGCTTGCCAAAATTACTTTTCTTAAGTGCATATCTGACCTTATCAGTTGCCAATGAACTCTGTCTTCTAGAAGCAAATATAAACTCCTCTGTTTAGCTTTGAAAACCCTTCACAATCTGATCCCAGCCTACCCTCCCTGCATCACTGGACTCAACCCTCTTCCACACTCTGTGATCGACCTAAGCTGACTTTCTCTCTGTCCCATTCTCCTTCATCTTTGTGTCTTTGAATGGACAGTTATCTATCCTATTAATAATTCCCTCCTCACTTGTGCCTTGTAGAATATCGTTTTGTAAGATGCAGCTCACAATTTATTACATGAAGCCTATCCTAATACAAATTGCTTGAGCCTTCTCTCTCAAATTACCTTTGTATTTAACTACTTTATATTAATTTGTATTTATAGATGCACATGACCTCTCTATTAGAATGTCAACTCCTTTTGAGTAGAGATTATTTAATCCACTGTAACTATATCACCCCAGCACCTATCAGAGTAGTAGGTGTAAATGCTTGATTGATTATATTCAAGTAGAAAATTAAAATAACAAAATTGATGATATAGATAAAATATTCCAAACTATCACAAATTTCTGATGATCCACCACCCACAACATACATCTCACTTTTTCCATGGCAAGAGTAGCAAAGCCTAAATCTTAAGAGTTTAGTTTTTATCTGTTTCTAATCTCTATAATGATGCTAAATTCTCACTGTAAAATCTTAGAAATAATTTGCCCATCTCTTGGAATTTTATTAGTGTCTTTTCAAATATATTTGAGAACACAAATGTAGTTTGTTATAGAATCTTCAAATCTTCTAAAACAAAGAACTGAAATAGTCAGCTTAGCCAGAAAACTAAGGATTTCTCAAGAATCTGAGTTACATGGTAGAGTACTAATAAGTACTCAATAAATAACTTACTGACATCTAATTACATAATAGGTATCTCTGAGAAAAAAATACATATAACATATCTGTATAAATAATTTGTCTCCTGCCTATTTAACAAATGTAAATTATAATCACAATTGTTATTACCAGGGAAGTTTTTAACTCAAAAGTACCACCTCACCTTTGCTTTCAGTTCCCAATATCTGGATTTTTTTTCCTCTATCTTATCTCCATCAGCTGAAGCTTTGAAGTACAGCTCCACTATTATATTCTCTACTGCCCTCTATTAAAAAGAGGCATTCAAACCCTAATTTCTTTCTTTTGCCCTTGCAGAGCACTCTCTTACTCCATAATCACATAACAGTTTGGTATTATAGTTATTTCCGTGTCACATTATCCTGATAAACTACAAATTTCGTGAAGACAGGGACTGGATTATTATTTAATCTTCAAATCTCCCCCAGCACCTAACTTATCTCTGCAAAATATATGTATATAATACATTTTTGTCAAACTGAACACCTTCCCAAGTAAACTTACGAGTCAAATATTTATTAAGTGCGTGCTATATAAAAATACACTATGCTAAATAGTGGAGATAGAAAAATGAAAAACTGGCACATAGTTCTTGCACTCAAGTAAATCTGTTAGTTAGATCTACAAACAGGGGTATGGTAGAAGGTGAAGGTGAAGGAGAGGTTCTAGAGAGAAAGCTATGAGAAACCTGAAGAGGGCAGGCTATGAGAATAGCCTTAGCGCAATCAGATCATAAAGAGAAGAGTTTCAGAAGGCACGTGGAGAGTACAACTGGAGCGCAAGATGAATCGGAAAATGCTTCAAGGCAAGGTGAGTTGGACTGAAGAGCTGTGTGAGCAAATTAGTTTAGTTTGTAGCTAAACTGTGGAATGTCACAGACCAAAGATTTTTTCTGTTATCCAACAGTTCATGAGGAGGCACTGAAAATTTTTAGAAAGGGGTAACTATAAGAAAGATGAATTAAAGAAGGGTGAAACCACAGAGAGACCATTCATAAAAGTCTAGGCAAGCTAGTCTGACAGCAGTTTGAGTGAAGACAAGAATGTTGCTTAGAAGTATAACATTGGGGGCGGCCAGGTAGCACAGCAAGTAAGAGCACTGGCTCCACAGTGTTGAGAAGACCTGGAGGTCGAATCCCGGGCTCCGACACTTAGCACCCACCCAGAAACACCTGGCCGTGTAACCTTGAGCAAGTTACTTAACCCCAATTGCTTAGGGGAGGCCAGGTGGCTCAGTGAGTAAGAGCACCGGCTCCAGTGTTGGGACGACCTGGAGATCGAATCCCGGGCTCAGACACTCAGCACCACACCCAGAAATAACTGGCCGTGTAACCTTGAGCAAGTTACTTAACCCCGATTGCTTTAAAAAAAAAAAAAAGAAGTGTAACATTGCAGGTATTCTTAGAATTTTTTGCCTGTATTAATGATTTTTGTTGATTGTTTTTCTTCTTCCTCCTAAATTCAAAATTTCTTTAAAAAATTTCCTTTAAATTTAAAACGTTTAAAAAACCCCAAAACACCCAACCAACCAAATCAACAGGTATTAGCAATTGATTGGATGTGAACCTAAACATGTTCTCTTTTCCTTTGTCTGGTTGTTTTCTCTGCACCATTATACCATACCCTATGTTGTACTTACCTATGCATCCTCCACTGCTTAGAATGTAAGATCCCTAAGGGTGGGGAATAAGTAATTTCTTATCCCAGTAGTCTCAATGACTAGAACAATGTTTCCTACACAGTAGCTGACGGTAAATATTTGTTGAATGATATTACTGATGCAGGGAAGACAGTGTAGAATGTAAAAGAAATGGAAAAATTAGAAGGAATGACAAGTTTGGGGCTGAGAAGGGGTGAGATGAGATCTCTGGTAACATCTACATCAAATATTTGTTGATTTGCAGAGTTTAGCTAGAGCCTAGCCTAGTTAGTACCAGACATTTTAGCTAAAAGTTCCAGCAGAATGCAAAAACTTCATTGGAAAAATTCAAAATGCTATTGGATCCTTCTCTAGCTACCAGCAGTGGGCAGACAAGGTTGCTCACAGTCTCCATGAAAAGGGAGTTAACAAATACAGTCCTCATGCTGAGATGGCCTTACCATGTGCCCTGTCTTTATTATCTTCCAGACCCCTGAGCACTATCATCAACTCTGCCAAAATACATGAGGACTTTGGTATTTTTCTATCTACCCTGAAGCTCAATTCATATCCACTGTTTCCCCCAATTAGAATAAGAGTTCCTTGGGGCGGCCAGGTAGCACAGCGAGTAAGAGCACCGGCCCCAGAGTCAGGATGACCTGGGATCAAAACTGGGCTCAGAAACTTAGCACCCACCCAGAAACACCTGGCCATGTAACCTTGAACAAGTTACTTAACCCCAATTACTTAGGGGAGGCCAGGTGGCTCAGTGAGTAAGAGCACTGGCCCCAGAGTTGGGATGACCTGGGATCGAATCTGGGCTCTGATACTTAGCACCACACCTAGAAATAACTGGACATGTAGCCTTGAGCAAGTTACTTAACCCCAATCGCTTAAAGAAAACAAAAGAATAAGAGTTCCTTAAGTGTAGACATCATTTCACTTCTGTTTGTATGCCCAACACTTAGCAGGATAGGTTCCTGGCACACAGTTAATGTTTAATAAATGATTTTTGGTACATTTATTTGTAAAGCCAATCTTAGATCCCTTTAGTTTAGAATTTTTTGAAGCAGAAATTATTTCTAATGTGTTTATAATGAACAAAAATATTACATTTTCTTGTTTTTGTTCCTTTACTCTCAAATAACAGACTGTGACATCCTTCATTAGGATGTGAACTCTTTGAGGGCAAGAACAGTCTTTTCCCTCTTTGTATTCCTAGCATACACAATGGTATTCCATAAACGTTTACTGATTGACTGACTACAACAAGAGTTACTGTTGGCCAATCTCTTCAAAGTGATCTTCAGTGCAGTGCAACTGCAGTAGGACTACCTGTTGTTTTATATAAAGTTGCTTAAAACTGTGAAGTTATATAAAAGCAATTTGGGAATGTACCCTTAAATTATTGGAGGAAAATATGATCTCATTAGAAGGACTGTGCATTTAATCTAAATGTAGCTTTTAAATTAAAAAATGTAGCTACCTTAATTTTAAAAAGGATCTAGACTAAGTCAAAGAACATGTAACATTTATATTTAATTATTCTTCATTTAAAAATATACACTTAAAAATGTGAGCAGAGTGAACTTTTCACTTATTTATCATTCAAAGGACAGAACAAAACTGGGAGACATTATCTTCTCATTGTTTGAATTATGCCATAATTCAAGTGGCAAGAAAACCTAAAAAGGGTATTTACTGATTAAGTATGCTGGAAGTTAAAAAGAACCTAGGAAAGATAAATTCACTGGCTTACCATCTAAATAAGGCAAAGCAAAAATCAGAGGACAAGAGACTCATATGGGATAAAAAAAAATTCTACCTTCAGCTACTCCATGAAAAGGAAACTTAAAGAGATATTTTAGGTTAGAAAAGAACTTCCTAAGAAAGAAGCCATAGTAAGAAGCTAAAGAGTCAAGATATACTAAGTAATTAGGGCTCACCTGGGATATGTGGTCCTAATTAGTAGGCTTAATAGATCAGATGCAGAAAAAACTCATAACACAAATGACCAAAAATAAGTAATTCATGATAATTGCTTGCATTTATATAGTGCTTTCAAAGTGCTTTACATATGCTCTTTCATTTGATTCTCATAACAACCCAAATGTATGTAAAATCGCAAATAATTTTAATTTTAAAACAATAAGGAAGCTAGCTGGTAGGGAATGACAGGTGCTTTCAATGAACCATTGTTTTGGATGAACTGATAATAAACTTTTAAAGGTTTTAATATCTTGGGTAAATAAATAAAAGTATAAAAAGACTATCTGCAAAAATGGCAACCTTTGGAACATGTCACATCTTTCTGAGGATAGATTTTTTTTTAAACTTAGAATTCTTGAAGAGAATAACACTTACTCTTTGATATCACGAAGCTGATCAACATCTTGAGGTTTTGTAAAATCTGGGTCATGTGCCAACAAGTGAATCATGTATGGAACTACATATTCAGGCAGTAGGGATAAGAGCTTTTCTAAAATGAAAATAATAAAACTATAAAAACTTTTTATATACTTATTTCTTTGTAGTTCTAAGCATTTTATATTCATTTCCAAATTAGATAAGATATTATTTCCATTTTGTAGTAGCAAATGAACACTAGTACACCTAAAGAGATTTTTCCAAGGCCTCAAAACAGGTTAGTGAGAAAGTTATGAACAGTCAAAAGAAATCTGTCTGTATCCATATCTATACACACACAGCACTGTTACCATTAAGATTTAGCAGTCAGAATTTTAGTTATATTTAGGGAATATAAAATATATTTTTAAGTACACTCTTTGTAAAATTATGGCACAGTTTCGGGAAATACTAAAGCCTATTTTAAGATAAATTTCTCTCCCCAAATGTCAAATTGGTAAGATATATTTATATGCCTCAATCCTAAGAGACAAAAAAACCCAAATATGAACTACTGTGAAAAAGAGAAAGAATGTAGCTTGACATTTTGAAAACAATGAAAATAAAGCCTTCAAAAATTATGCTTATGATAACCTTTGGTGCCATTACTAACCAGTAGCCATGGGGTTCTGTTTAATATACTCCCTTCGTATGCTGATGTTCTTCAGCAAACACTGTCGGGCATGGGCTCTTCTCTCTTTCACGGGATCTTTGGCACACAAGGCAAAGATTGCCATGTACTCCAATGGGAGTAGTAACTTCACAAGGGCCTTGTGCAGCTTTTGAGCAAATATTTGCCTCACTTGGTAGCACTCATCCTACAGCAGCAGAAAACCAAAACAAAAAAAATCACACAAACACATAAAAAAATCCAAGTAAGATGAAATACTAATGCTTTGGAATGTTGAAAGAAAATCCTCTAGAGTTGAAATGATCAATCATGATAAATTAGTTTTAAGTGAATTATCTGTTTGCTTACCAAATGGAAGAAAATTTAGTTTTTAGCTATTAGTAGGAATGTCTAATTGGGTCAGGTTATAATATACAGTAATCAATTTTTGTAATACGTTCCAACTCAATCGTGTAATTTATTTAATAATACCATTGCATTGTTACTTACGTTAATAACAAGTGCACAGAGCTGGAACTGCTCGGGTGTAATAATTTCATGGTAACAAGGCTCCTGAGCAAGTTTCATTATGGCACTACCAGCAGCAAGTCGCAAACGAGACATATCAGATTTACTATAAACGAATAAAGAACAAAAAAGAAGTAAGAAACCTATCTTTTCTTTTAAAGCACTTGTGGAAAATTTCTACTGTAAAATAATTCACTGAATGCTATTTATCCAATGTGAGTGATACAAGGTGTTAAGGCCTTGTTTTAGTTGACACCTGCTACTAACTTCATTTCTAGCCATGTTGTCATGGATCTTCCACTACAACCAAAAAAACCTGATTTCTGTAAAAAGCTTTAAATCTGTAGATTTTTTTTACATCTAAATTTTGGTCTTTTTAAGTGTATTCTTCTGCTAGAAGAACCTCTGGTTGGTCAACAATGCAATTCCTTCCCAAAGCCTCCAATCTACCAAAATATAACCACCACCTCCTTCCTGTCTTTCAGCATTTGCTATATCAATACTTAATTACATGAATAAATTGGGCTGAATGGTTATTTTTCATGAGCGTGGGAGATAATGTCTTATTACTATATGCATTACATTTGCTTTGTCTTCTACATGTTAGTTCCTCAATAGGAATGTTTTCTTATTCTATGCTATCCAGTTTTCTGCAGAAAATGGCAGTTAAAGAAATATGAAGGGGCAGCATTGTATTAGGCTTGATGATGTTTTCTTCCTTTAAAACTTACATGGAACCACAATCTTACAGACATAGTCATCAAAGAAAACTTCATTGTAGGCATACTTTCTCATGGGTGATTCTTGCCCATGTCTTTCCATAATTTGTCTACAAAAGAACCTCCTCACTGATCCGCTAAAGTTTTGCTTCTATATTTTTAAATACAGTGTAAAAAAGTGTCGCACAGTGACCACTGCAATAGCCAAAAGATCAATTTATCATGCCCTTGGCTCACCTCCATTTCATAGATAATCTTTTATACAACTTCTTGGACACCTCTCATCACTGAAATGATACAATTTTGTAACTTATTTACTAGTGACATCTATATTACCCTTTGTATCTGAGCAATTTTGTTTTTTAAAGGGTGTGGTGTTCTATGATTCTCAACCATAGAGCACTACCGCAACATGGGTAGAGGTTTGCAATGACTAAGGAATTTAGTCCCTGCTTGCCTACTTAATGGTCATAACCCTCTCCACACATAGAAGCTGGTACCCAGGAACCCACAACAATTTGTTACTTAATCCATCCTTTAAAACCTTTCCAGCATAGTATTGCCTCAAAAGCTTGTACATTGTTGGCATATCCTTTGAGAACTCAGGGTCAATTCTACTCTACATGAAGGTGCCAGGGAACGAGTGATAAAAAGATGGCTGTTTCAAGAAGCTTAGAGTCATTGAAGGTGCTGAATCACTTCATAAAAACACTCTACCTAGCTGTTTTTTACCACCTGTATTGTTAATATATTTTGTTTAATGGGAAGATCTTTCCCATTCATTTTTTTTTTTTTGGTCTTTTTGGAGAGGGAAAGGCATGACAATTGGGGTTAAGTGACTTGTCCAGGGTCACACAGCTAGTAAGTGTTAAGTGTCTGAGATCAAATTTGAACTCAGGTCCTTCTGACTCGAGGGCCAGTGCTCTATTCACTGAGCCACCTAGCTGCCCCAAATATCTTTTTTTTTGGGGGGGAAGGGGCAAGGCAATTGGGCTTAAGTGACTTGTCCAAGGTCACACAGCTAGTATGTCAAGTGTCTGAGGCCAGATTCATTTCCCATTCATTAATAGGCCCATGTGATCTGGTGAGTGACATGAATCTGTGGTGGGAGCAGCTTGTAAAACGGGTAGAGCAGGAAGGATGAAGCAGAGCCCAGAAGTTGGTCAGAGTAGTTGAAGTGAGGGAGAGAGAGGAAGCAGGCTAAGAGCTGTGAGTGTTCATTTGTGAGAAGGCCCTAGCTGGGGGAAGGCTTGGGGATGGCAGTGGCCCCCTGCATGGTTATTGTGTATAAATTTCTTAGTTACTACAAAGCATTTGGCTTTCTGGTGTTTAAATAAATGTTTCTGGTTCTGTCTTCCATGTGGAAAGTCTGCTATATTTTGCAATTCAGAATTAAACTAGCATATTCATAGCTGCCATAGGCTTTGTGAACATCACATTAGCCTTATACCACCTCAACTTCAGGGCCAGGTCTGTATCCATTTTCAGTTGCTACAAGAAATGTATGTTGATGGGCTATTTTAATGGGCTATCCATCTTACTGTGTTTCAATCAAGAAAAAAGAAGTTCTGCTTTTTGTTTTATTAGGCTAAACTCTTCTGAGTGATTATATATCTGTTTTTTTGAGATCAAACACTACAGTGGTATCCTCAAACTAAGAAAGGTACAGCTACCTTCACTAAATTGGCTATATCCTGTGGATGATAATTGTAGGGTATAGGAAGTCATGAAGGGGATACAATTTCCACAGATAGAGGCTAGAGTCATGCTGCTTAAGAGTTTTAATGTCAAAAGAAGGAGGTGAATTTGCATTTGATTTTAGAGGTAACAGGGAGCCACTGGAACATAATGAGCAGTGGAACAGCATGGTCAGACCTGTACTTTTAAAATATCAGTTTGGCAGTTATGAAGAAGATGGGTTAGATAAGAGAGATTGTTGTCAGAGAAACCAATTAAGATTTCCTTAATTGCAGAAATACAAGTGAGATGTGAAAAAGGTCCTAAACTAGTGTGGTTGCGGTGTGAATAGAGTGGAGAATGAATTTGGGAGATGTTGTGGAAACAAAATAGCAATGGGTTAATTATTATATAATTAGATATGTAGAGTCAAAGAGATTGAAGAGTTAACCTTGATCACAAGGATAGGAACTAGATGACTGTAAATGATTTTGTTCTCTAAAGAAATAGGGGAGATAGGAATAAGTTATTTTTTTAGACATGTTGAGTTTAAGGTTTCTATGGGACTTAAAATTTAAACATCTAACATTAATTTGATGATGCAGGACTAAAGAGTTGTTTAGATATGTTTAGCTGGAGGTGTTTTGGGGACATAGAGTTTTAAGTGTCTATTAAATATGTGGTAATGTTGGGATGGATCTATATATCTGAAAATCAATTGCCCAGAAGGAATAAAAAGACATGGAATTGGTTAAAGTCATCAAGAGAGCAACAGCAGGAATAGAAAGGCAGGAAAGAGCTTTGGGGTATGTGATGATTTGAGAAGAGATGGAGGTGATGTGAGACAGGTAGGAGGAAAATCAAGAAGAAAGCATTGTCATGAACACCCAGAGGATCGACTGTCTAGCAGGAGATGGCAGTAAATGTGTCAAATGTTGCAATTAAGTCAGGAGGCTAAGGATTGAAAACAGACTAACAGATTCAACAATCAAAGCAACATTGTTGACTGTGGTGAAAGCAATTTAAATTGACAAATGAAAGTGGAAGTGCAGTTGCTCAAGGAGAAAGAGAAAAAGCAAAACCGATGAATGTAGATTTTTTCTTTTATCAGTTTCACTGTGAAAAAGGAAGGAATCATAGGACCCAAGATTAGGATACAAGTAGAGAAAAGACCTGGATGTATTTGTTGGGAGTCGAAAACAAGCCATCTTTGGGCAGCTAGGTGGCACAGTGAATAGGGCACTGGCCCTGGAGTCAGGAGGACCTGAGTTCAAATCCGCCCTCAGACACTTAACTCTTACTAGCTGTGTGACCTTGCACAAATCACTTAACCCCAACTGCCCTGCCTTCCCCCCTCCACAAAAAACAGAACACACACACACACACACACACACACACACACACACACACACACAGCCACCTGGATAAGAGGGCAAGATTACAAATTAGAAACAAAGAGGGGAAGAGAAGTATGGGGACAGTCTGTAGGAGACAATACAAATAAAGGGGTCTCTTTTTGTGAGAAATGTCAGGATTTTCAACAGTTAGGAAGTAATAGAAGAGAAGGGGGGGATAATGTCAAGAGTTTTTGAGAAATACATTAGAGATTAGGGTGAATGGCCAATACTTTGTCAGTAAAGTATGAAGTGGAGTTTTCTGCTGAAAGAGTGGGAGGATAGTGTGGACTGAGAGGTATTTTTAAAGAAGAGAATGCAATGGAATGCTACTGCAAAGGAAAGACTTATCAATAGGAAGAATATAAACATACTTTTAAAGTATTTTAGAAACCAGCAAAACTAAAAAAATGAAGAGACCCCAATACAGACACTAACTTCAGCTGTGTAAAAGTAGATTAAAAAATAGCAGCAATGTCACAGGTCACTTCCTACTGGAAGCTTTTCTCTTCCAGAGCATAGGAACTATTCTCAGACCCTAATACCCTGGAACACAGTATGTGCTTACTAAATATTTCTTTAAAAAATATATATACCTTCTCCCTCTCCACTTTGCTGAGGGTGGGGAGGAAGAGGGATGGCTGTGAGGCAAAGAATGCACTATTAGTTTCATTTGCTAGGTTGGTTACTTTTGCTGTAATCCCTTCCACCCCCATGCCTTTAAAAAAGATAATGTCATCTTTGTTAAAAGGGATGGCTGGAGGCAGGGTAGTGGTGTGGAAGTTGGGAAGAACACACTCAGAAATAAAAGAGACAAAAACAAAAGATTTCCAATAAAACTTGTTTTTTTTTTTAAAAGCAGCAAAACAAAACTGAAAAACCAATAAGTACAGCTATCTAGTCCAAGTAATATACATGTTTTTTTTTTTTTTAAAGCAATCGGGGTTAAGTAACTTGCTCAAGGTTACACGGCCAGTTATTATTTCTGGGTGTGGTGCTGAGTGTCTGAGCCCGGGATTCGATCTCCAGGTCGTCCCAACACTGGAGCCGGTGCTCTTACTCGCTGAGCCACCTGGCCGCCCCAATATACATGTTTTAATTTCTCTTAGTTAAATAACATATAAAAATCAATTCACATTAAGTACCTACTATGTGCCAAGCATTGTGCTAAGTGCTGGTGATACAAAAAGAGTAAAAAGATAGTCCCTGCTCTCAAAGAGCCACTTTTAGTTTGTAAACTACTAAGTAAAAGTCTTTAAAAAAATTTTTAACTTCCGATTGCTAGTGAATAATAACTGCATATGGGGGGGTGAGGGGGGCAGGAAGCATTAAAGAAATGGAAACAAATTGGATGTCCACTGATGGGGAATGGCTAAGCAATTTGTTGTACAACAGTATAATGAAATTTTAACAGGAAGAAATAACAAATATTCAGGTACTTAAAGAGAAATAGGGGAAGACTTATAAACTCACGTACAACAAATAAAAAAGAATACAATATAAACAATAACTTCAACAATGTGAATGAAAAGCATTTAAAAAAAAAACCCTAAATTGAATGAATGCTAAATAATTATACTAACACTATAGTAACTAATCTTGGATCCAGAGATGAGGTAATCCATCTTCTACTGCTGGGGAAGTGGGGAACTACAGGTATAGAATTTTACAAACAGTTGTCAGTTATGATCAGTAAGTATTGTACTGCTGAATATACAAATACAAGTCAGATGGGCTCGGTTAACTTTTTGTTTTTTTTTCTACGGGGAGTCTGGAACACTACTCTTTGGTTCTAAGATATCTGGACAGTTTTCTCTGATTATTTGAAATGTGATATCAAGACTCTTTCTTGATGTCTCAAGGAGTCTTAAGCTTTCATTTAGCTAAGTCCAATTTTCAAGAAGTTCCTTTTTGCAATAAGGTATTGCACCTCTTTTATCAAACTGTTAATGCTCTTTCCATAACTTCCTTGCATAGTTCTCATTTCTTTTCCAATTTTTCCTCTATTATTCTCATTTGTGTTAAAAAAAAAACTTAAGGAATTCTCGTTGGGTTTGTGACAACTCTGCATTTTTTTCCCCATGAGGATCTGTTTGTAGTTTTTTTTTTTTTTTCGTTTTTTGTTTTTTGACTTTTGGAGGGCAATTGGGGTTAAGTAACTTGCCCAAGGTTACACGGCTAGTTTTTTTGTGTGGGTGTTAAGTGTCTGAGGCAGAAACTGAACTGACTCCAAGTAGTCCTCCTGACTCCAAGGTCAGTGCTTTACTCATTCTGTGCCACCTCGCCGTCCCTGTAGTTATTTTCAAGTCAGAAGTCTTCCTCTGCATTTGGGTCTTGAACTTCTCAGTCACCACAGTGGCTCTTTATGGCTGGGTTCTTTTTTTATTTGCTTCTTCCTCTAGCCTACTTCCTGACTTTTGACTTTATTTTAGTACTGGGCTCTGCTTACTTTGTGGGGTGAGGGGCATGGGATAGTGGTGGTCTGGCATTAGCTTTTGTTCTTTTATGTCCTTCTGCCACTTTCATAGCTCAGTCTGAGGAACTACAAGTTTTCAGTGCTTCCAAAGTGGTATGATCTGGAAAGAGGCTTGTTTACTGTCCTACTTATATGAGCTCTACAAGTTCCTGACCCAGGTTCGAATGTGGCTGAGTTTCCATAGACTGCTACTGGACTCAGCTACTATTAGCCAGCTGAGAAGCTCTGCAATGGGCCAACAGAAGATTCTGCAGGCCCAGAACCACTGGATTGCTGGATCCCTTTTGGTCTTTGTCTCCTGCCCTGGTTACAACCTACAGATTTATATGCTGAGCGAAAGATTAGAAATGAGCTGCTACTCCGCCCCTGGGCTAGGAGCCACACAGTTCTTGAGCTTGTTCCTCAGCAGTCAACTAGGGTTCTGTTAGCTCATGACCATTCCTCTCTACCCTGGATCTATGCCCTGTAACTGGGTCATGGGAGAGAGAACTGCCCAATGGCACCCTTTTCTGTGCCTAACACCAGTTCAGGGACCCCCTGGGAACTCTTCCCACTGCCGGGCTCTTTGTCCTGGTGTGCTGCATTGGAGTGCTGGAATGCTCTATGCCACCCCCAGCCCAGTGTCTGAAGTCCTCAATATGGCACTGAGCCAGACGAGGGAACAAAGTTGATATGAGAAACTCGAAAAGGGCAAGAAGCTAGAATTCTCAATAAATTTAATGGGATAGAAAATATTAGGGAAAAAAGAAAAGTTGGATGGTGCTAAAATTCAGAATAGAAAATTGAAACTTGTGATCAAGTAGTAAAACTATATTCTATTCCTTAACTTGCTCTCTAAAATATTTTTTATAACTAGATAAATCATGACAATCTAAAAATTGAGTTACAAACTCTAATTTTAATTACTTATGCAGTAATTATTTAATACAACGATTTTCTGTTCATATAATCAAATAAGTATAGGTGCAATTTGGCAGAGAAGGTAAGAGTGCTGGACTTTGAGTCAGAAAGTCAAGAATTAATGTATTGTTTTTGAAACTTGATAGCTGTGTATAGTTAGGCAAAACATTTAATCACTGCTTCAGTTAGACTAGGTACTTCAACTGATGCAAAAATGTTACTACAATTTTACTTTGAAATAAATATTTTCATCTTATCACCATTTTTCCCTCTTTTTGAAAAAATGCATGGAGTTGATGTAGCTTGGTCCTTTGAGGTATTCATAAATTCTAGTCCTTTTAGTGTTTAATACTATCTAAGACATTTCCTAGCTATGTGAGTTTAGATAAGTCAATTAACTATTATGAGCCACCAAGTTGTTGTGAGGATTGAATGAGATCCTTGAAATATCACTAAGTCAAAGACACAGTCTCATAGCAGGAGTTTGTCACAATGATAGGCTCACAGATCCCTATTTTGGATGTGTTATTTTATTTCTATATCTAACAGATGGCTAAAATTAGCTTCCCATTCATAACTACAAAAAACACAGCTTTCAATGTTTCTCTGATACTTCGAAAATGACTTTTTAAAATATTGATCCATCCAGAATTTATTGTTGTCTTATATGTTGGTCTAATAATATTTCTCACCAAATTTCTACCTAGTTTTTTCAGCAGTTTTGTTGACTGGTAAGTTTCATTGCAGTGATTTGCATTCTTACCTTTATTCAACACTAAACTTCTAAATGTATTATGTTCTAAATACTGTTAACCAAATTTATTCTAAGAGTCTACTTTACTATTTTTTAATCCAATGCCAGAGAGTTTAATAGTTACTATTTTATATTATAACTCTAAGTTTGGCCAGATCATTCCTCTTCTTTCTTACTTTTGCTGTTTATCTCTCTTGATATTCTTGACCCACTGGTACTGTATCAAACTGGTGGATTTTAATTTATGCAGTAGTCATTTTTTTTAATCAGCTAGACAGTCATTAAGTCTTTAATTTTCTTTCCACATGGTATGAAGAGAATATAAAATCTGGCTCTCTCACATGTCAATATATTGCTAGTCACTTACATATCTATTCACATAGAATGGTAAGACAGACTAAGGAACATTCTTCACAATTAGCACAACCTATTTCATTGAGAAGTCAGACAAAAAAAAAAGAAATTTTATCATATGTTTGTCAATATGTGGGTTATTAATAAACCTCATAGTTTCTAAAAAACTTTTTAAGGTCCATATTCTCTTCCATAGTCTTAGCAGCAAATGTATTCTACAATTCATTTTATAAGTTGTATAGCTTTCAAAGATAGTGTAGCCAACATGTTGGAAATGAGAAAAAATCTTCACCTGATTCTCTTTTGTTCTGTCAGATCACCCTCACTAACCAGCATTGCTGATAGTAACCGAAGAGTTGAATTGGCAGACTTAGACTGGTTGTTTTTCATCCCCAATAGCCATCGTACCAGAAGCTTAATTGCTTGAACCTATAAAATATGAAGAAAGTACAATACACTGCCAAAATAGTTATCACAGATAAATGCATCAAAACTGATTTTTGTTACTGTCATATAAGTTGTGGCAACTGCTTTGTCATTATGACACAATTTTTCACAAACTGGGGTCAGGTATAATTCTCAGATTGTTTATTCAGATAGCTATTGTTTGCAAATTCTATTTAAGAAAGGGCCAAAAATTACTGTATACAGTGTTATAGTCAATGGTACTAGCAATTTTCATTAAAATTATTTTCTTTGTTGTAAAGGAGGTTTAAATTTTGAAGTTTACTATAACAGAAATATGGGATGTAAACCGCCTAAACATATATAAAAAAGGGATTCCACAATCATTCTTTTAGTAAAAAAGCTGAGCAGAGGAATTGTTCATGAAGTCAGAAGGTCACATACATCACTGGGAAAGAAAACAATAAGCAAAACAATGATTTCTACAAGAGAGGAAAATAGATACAAGACAAAAACAATCTTAAATGTCTAGAGAAAACAAATATATAAAATTTAATCCCCTATTCAGGGATTATTTGATCTGTTTTAAAATGAAATATTCCATGGGAAAATGCTCATATAATGAATCAAATCTTATCTATGAATAAGAACTGATTTATGACGGAGGGCAACAAAAAATGTAAAAAGAGTGCTTACTTTGGCTAGTACTTCTGGAGAAACTTCTTCATCTGGAGACCATAATTTTCCATTCTTCTCACCTGTTGACTGTAGATACTTGAATAAATTTATTTCAGAAGAAACATTTTCTAGTGCTTTGCTTTATCATGCTCCTTTTTGCTACCAAAAGTTAGGCCCTTCGAAGCTAGAGCCCTAAAACATCCTTTATTACTGAAGTTTTGGTACTACAACTTGTAGAATTAGGTAGCAAGTAGTATACTAAAAATTTTAGAAAATAACTATCACGATAAATGAGGATTAAAGAAATATAAAAAGAACTATCTAAGCTCGTCGATTTATTTCAAACAATAAGTGACATAATAAAATTTCAGTACTATGAGAGAATCAGAATAGTCCACAAGGTTCATTACAATGAGCTGACTTTTTTTCTTTACTCTCTGATTTGTTCATCTCATTTTCTTTCTCAAATCAGTAGGTTCTGGGTTAAAAGTCAACCTGGATTTGTAGAAGGTATTCTATAATTAATAAGGGGAAAACTGGAAGAATAACACCAATACAGACTATTTCAAAATGATGGCACAATCATGCAAGGTGGTATAAATAAAAGCAATAATTTATTCTGTTTCTACAAATGCATTATCAAACTAGATTTGCTTATTAGAAAATAAGCCATGTGTGAATGAAAAATTAGAAAAGTAAAACAGTTTTAAAAAAAATTACACACTTACCCTGTCATTCATTAGAAGATCTTTCACAATAAAATTTGCTACTACAGATTTCATTGGGGAAGCAAACTGATCTGGTGCTAACATGGAAATATGGCCCAGTGAAACTAATGGGGTTATAAGCTGCTCGGGAACATCAGCGTTCAGACTTCTACTGAGAGGCTGGGAAAATAAAATAATAGAAATGAAAATTTAATGGTATAATAACTAACCTTCAGTGCAATGTCGACACACTCTAGTAGAGGATGGAATAAACCAAAATCCTCTTAAATTTTTCACAACAATTTTCTAATATAGATACAGCTTCTTAATGGTAACCAAGTAAGATGAAAAGAAGATTAGTTCTCTTCTCCACTAAAATTTAGTAAGAAAGACAAAATAAATACAGAGAAGGCACACAGAAACCATTAGAAAAATATATTTGACTAAAAGGAATGAATACTATAATAAATAGTGAAGAAAAAGTTCTTAGCTCATTCAATTGCTCTGCTCCCTCCAGCACTGCCCAAAATGCCAAGGCATTCTACTACAACTGGCCTATTCTGCTGGTGGCATAGCTAGAGGGATTCTCACACTCCTGGGACATTTGAAGCAATTTTGACCCTTAGGAAATGTGACTCATTATGCAATAAGCCAAACACATCCAAACGAATCCAAGGGTAAGGGGAACTGATTTCCCAGTGGCATCATCAAGCCTTTTAAATTATGAGAACAAAGCTAGTCATCTAAATTCACATTGTGGAATTGTGGACTAATCTCTAAAACTACTAAATGGTCAGCCTAAATTTAAGATAGTTGCTTTCATAGTATGATATATTTAAAGGAAAAGACACTGCCCCTTGGATAAGCAAGGATTCTATTTATTACTGCAAAGCACATAAGCCTCCAAAGCCAACAAAAGTCAACAAACCACAGTGTAAAAAAAAATTACAAAAATCTCATGAGCTATACATACCTCAAAAATCTGTGCAAGCTGTACTTCTTTATTTGTGAATATGGCATGGATACAATGGACAGCTTGTTTTGCTTGATGTGGTGTACCTCTCTTTGCTTTTTGATGTAAAATGGGAATTAAAGTGCTGCAAATATTAAAGTAACACTCTTTAAAATGCAGAAAAAAATCCATATATTTAACTTTTTTTCAACTAATTCATCAATTTATTTTTAGTTTTCAACATTAACTTCCATAGGATTTGGGGTTCCAAATTTCCTTCCCATCTCTCCCCTCCCTCCACCCCAATATGGGTGTGCAGTATGATTACCCCATCTCCCAATCTGCCCTCCCTTCTATCAATCCCTTTTCCCCCCCTTTTATCCCAGTCCTTTCTATTTCCCTGTAAGGCAAAATAGATTTCTATACACCACTGCCTTTACATTTTATTTCCCAGTTGCATGTAAAAACAATTTTTAACATTTGTTTTTAATACTTTGAATTCCCCATTCTATCCCTTCTTCCCTCCCAAGATCATATACTTTAAAGCAAATCTTTTAATTGGATTTCTGCCATATCTACTTTTAAGCATAATATTCACAGGACTACAGTCTTCAAAATAATCTTCCAAGTACAAACTATTCCAGACAATTCCCCACCCTGTCAAAAACTAGGTTATCCTAGAAATTTCTTATGAAATGAACAAGGTATTTGAAGACCTTGGAAATTTACTGATCTAGAATTAACACATTTTCTAAGTTGCTAAACAATCTCCAAAAAACAAACAAAAGAAAATGATAATATAATTACAAATTTAACCAGAGTTTGAATGTTTATTTCTCTAACTCTGTTTCTGTTATTTTTATGGAGGTAAAAAGATATGTCATTTTGGAATTTAATGTTGATCTTAAAATTCTTTCAAATAACTTTTAAAAACATAAAACTAAATCCTGAAAGTTTACATCAAGCCAATTTTGATCTTTGATACTTTTACCCAATATTTCCCTTAATGAGGATAGATATCTTCAATCCCCTAAACTAATCCTCAAATGTCATCAACTTGAGGTTTTTCATCATGATGGCTGCCCGCTTCTGGATCCTATCCCATGACTGTTCTAAAACGTGCTGCACCGAATTGAATACAATATTACAGAAGTGTTGTGGCAAAAGTTGAGTGCAGATGGACCGCCATTCATTTTATGCTTGGAAACCTATTTCACTCTTACTACAGCCCAAAACATGATTAGTTTTTCTAGCTGCCACATAATACACTTCATAGACTGTAAGCTCACTGAAAGTGGAGATTGTTTCATTTTCTGAATTTGTAATCCTAGTGCCTATCACAATGTCAGATTATGTAGTAGGTACTTAATAAATGCTTATCAAATTGACTGCCTCATACTAAGCTTCTAACACAGAAATGCTCAGATCTTTTTCAGAGAAACTGCTGTCTATGGGGTGGGTAGGTTCAAGTCACTTAACCCCAATTGTCCTGCCTTCCCCCCTCTAAAAAGAAAAAAAAAAAAGAAAGAAAAGAAACTGCTGTCTAACTATGACTCCCATTTTATACATAGTAAGTCACTTCTTTGAAATGAAATGTACAATTTTACATTTATCCCTATTAAATTTCACCTCATTCAATCTGGCTCATGGGGCAGCTAGGTGGCACAGTGAATAGAGCACCAGCCCTGGAGTCAGGAGGACCTGAGTTCAAATTTAACCTCAGACACTTAACACAAAACTAGCCATGTGACCTTGGGCAAGTCACTTAACCCCAATTCCCCTACCTTTCCCCATCCAAAAAGCAAAGCAAAACAAAACCCCCCTACCCCCCAAAAAATAAAAAATAAACTATAACCTCCCTAGCTCTTTCTAAGTATACAGAGAGGAAATTTGTGCTGGGTAGGAAAAATTTTTGAGGACAATGAGGGATCTATTTTCAGGCTACAAGAAAGAGTGTACCAAATATTAGACAAAATGGTAGGCTTTGTTTTTAACACCTCCCCCCCAAAAAAAACCAAAACCCAACAAGTATGAACCTGTTGGAACTACTTTCCAACTCTACAAAATCTTCATGAGGATAACCTACATATATATCAAGGTTACTGTTGGTAAAGACATGAAACAGGCTATGATCCGGTCGGGCTTGCTTTCCAAATGGTCCTCTATAACAGACTACATATTGAATAGGAACTCATTGTGCTCACTATTTGTTGTCTCCCTTCCTTTGCACTGGCTGCCTGGCTATACCTGGAAAGCGTTCTATCCTCACTTCCACCTCCCAGAATTCTTCTCTTCCTCTAAGCTATGGCTCAAGTATCATATTACACATACATTCTTTCCTGATCTTCTCAATTGCTAGTGCCCTCTCTTTCAAGATACTTTGTATTTAAATGCCTTATTATATATATATATATATATATATATATACACATTTATTATATAAATGACTTGTTCTCATATCACATATGTTTATATACATCTTTGCAATTTCATTCAGCAGAACATGGGCATGCAATGAGAAGGGGCTGTTTCATTTACTGTTTTTGTATCTCAGAATATCGCAGCACAGTACCTGTCACATAGTAGTCACTTAATAAATGTCATCAGAGATCACTGATTGATTTGCCAAATCTTACTGATTCTACTTTCCTCATGTCATAGCCTTTTCTATATTCTTCTTTGACACAATAATCACCCTAGTTCAGGTCCTCATCACTTGTTCCCTAGCCTGTTACAGAAGCCTCCACACAGACTTTTGTCCCTCATCAATACATCTTCCATGCAGCTGCCATGCTGATACTGTTAGAATGCTAGTCAAAACATACTAGTTCCCTGATTGAAGAAGCTCCAGTGTTTCCACACTGACCATAGAATATATGAATTCCTCTGTATGGTATTTAACACTTTTAACAATCTGGTTCTAAGGGGCAGCCAGGTGGCTCAGCGAGTAAGAGCACTGGCTCCAGTGTCGGGATGACCTGGGGATCAAATCTGGGCTCAGACACTTAGCACCACACCCAGAAATAACTGGCCGTGTAACCTTGAGCAAGTTACGTAACCCCGATTGCTTAAAAAAGAAAAAAAAAGTATTTGATTCAGAACAATCTGGTTCTAGCCTATCATTCCTGCTCCAAAGGATCAGGCATTAGCGTTGCATTACAGCTCTGACACTCATTAAACTTTGTTCATGGACAAGATGTTTAAGTGTCTAAGTCTTAAATTCCTCACTCATAATTTGTAAATAATACTTGGACTATCTATTTCACAGGATTATTTTAGAGAAAACACTTTGAAAAGCTCGAAATACTATATAAATGTGAATTACTTACTATTCACAAAATGTGACAGCCTATAAGAACCCTTAAATGAATGATATGGGAATTTGATGCTTTTTAATTAAAGATCTTTATAAAATGGTTTTTAAGCAATTGTTCAAGAAATTATGGTTGCAATTATTTCTCTCATTTGTTTCTAAAATAAGAAAATGAATGACAATTGGTATGCCTCAAATGCATGATAATGAAGAATCGAGAAGGTAATGGAAAAATAAAAGTCTAATTTGTAAAAACCTGTCAACTTATTATTTCTTCTGGCTAGTTAGCTTTTGATGCAAGTGGTAACTGACAGTGAAATAGCAAAAGGAAAGAAAGAAATCTGCTAAATAACTGAGGCTAACCTACTATATATGTAGGAAAATGGGAGAAGACAATAATTATGATTCAGTCATATGCTAGCAGTGAAGTTTTAGGATACCATATAAAGAAAGCAACTCACGATCTTATTTGTGGAAGGTCTGTTTCTATTTTGTGTCCTGTATTCCTAAAAATCTGTATGGCGGCTTCTGCTACTTTGTCATCTTCCATTCTGAGGCACTGCAGCAGGGACTCATATGTCTCTGCTGAGTGAAACGAGGTAGGATGTGTAAAAGATAGAACCTGTATGACAGACATAATGCTTTATGAGCATGGACAATAATAAAAATCCAGAATAAAAATGTAATCTACAGTAGAGAAGATTAAAAGCTAAACAATTTACTTAATTTTTAGCAGTACCTTTAACAACAGGGATATTCAAATAACTCAAGTGGAGACATTTGGAAATGGGAAGGGTATATTAACTATAACATAGCCTCTCAAATTTTTCATGCACCTTCATCAAGGCAGGTATATTTTAGATAAAGTGGAGTACTATTTTTTTGCCTGCAATGTAGAAACTTGAATGAATACAGTAACTTCTTGATTTCCACATCTGTGTCTCTTTTGCTTAGCACATTATCTGCCTTGCACAGAGTAAGCACTTAACAAATCCTGCTTCTTTATCACCAATGTTACCACCACCATCATCACCACTACCACCCAAGTAAACACCCATGTAGTATTACAGAGTGCTGGACATGAAATGAGTATATGTGCTGCCTCTTGACAGGAGCTGAGTAACCACAGGATAAGTAATTCAACTTACCTTCATCTTAGGTGAATTATTTGTTAAATGGGGATAAAACCAGCAGAACCAACCTCCCAGAATTGTTTTGAAATACAAATGAGTTAAATATGAGTAAAGTCCTTTACAAATATTAAAGCACAATTTATGTGCCAGTTACCTTTAACTCTTAATCTGGTATTAAACTTTTAAATATTTAAATTAATTCAAGAACAGTAAAATGCCACTGGATGTCTAATTAGCTACATAGAAAAGAGTAGAGTTTGAAAAACCTGCTGATGATTAAATTTAGGAAAGGATTAGTTATTCAACAAAGGAATTTGGAAAACTGGTTGGTATTTAAACAATAAATAGATTTCGGCCCAATTCTTATACTAGCTACATTAATGAATTTCAGTGGGATGATACAATTAAGCATTTAAACAAAAAACTATGAAAAATAGAGGATGAAATAATGGATTCATCTCAACTGTGTAGTATTATTACCAACCAATCCTCCCCATTCAGCAAAGAGAATTATAAGAAACAAAACAGATTTATTTAACTACATTAAAAAACTGAAGTTTTGCTCAGTTTTAAATTTTGCACAACAAATCAGCATAAGCAAAAGAAAAAACTTGGCATCTAAAATACCTAAGGAACTGTTTAAAAAAAAACAATCAAAGTTTCTCTCGCCCAATATATAATAAAGCATCAAAAGAGAAAGAGAGGGGGGGCTAGGTGGCTCAACGAGTAAGAGCACCAGCCCCAGTGTCAAGATGACCAGGGGATCAAATCTGGGCTCAGATACTTAGCACCACACCCATAAATAACTGGCCGTGTAACTTTGAACAAGTTACTTAACCCTGATTGCTTATGAAAAAAAAAAGAGAGAAGAGTTAATTTCTAAATGCTGAAATAAATAGTTGATTTAAGATGCTGAGCTTCATAAATAATCAAAGTGACATCAAGTCAAACAACTTTAAGTTACCACTTCACATCTCTCAACCAGGCAGAAATGAATAAAAGCAATAAATCTCAACCCTGAAATAGTAACAATTGGCTGCTGATTGAACAGAAAACTTTTGGAATATTTTTGACCAATAATTTCTTTATTGCCTGAAGGTATTAATGAAACAAAAAAATAAATGTGGCACCAGCTCCAGAGAGGCCTTCAGAACTAAGCAAGGCTTCAGAACTTTGGGAGTCTAAAGAAGTAGCCTTTCTGAGGAAAATTTTTTCTTAGATCTGTTCCAAGATTTTTACAGCACTAATACAAACAAACCAACCCGGAAAATATCTAAATGTCCTAACAAAGGGAGAATAGTTTAAAAAAAAATTGTGGTATCTTGTTGTGATGTTAGGTATAATATAATAAAGATTACTGAGTGTGAGGAATATCAAGAAAGCTGGAAATTCCTTTATGAAGTAATGAATACAAAGTGAAAAAAGCAGAACAAGAAAAGAATTAAAAACACATGAATTTCAACCAAACTAGAATGGACAAAAAGAATCCTGATAGAAACTTATGAATTGAAAGAAAAGCTCTGACATTTTACATGCTCAAAATAATTTCAAATCATCATAAAGTTAGTTTAATTATATTTATATTCATGATTATGCTTTAAGTCATAAAGGCACTGCTAAAACAATAGATCCCACATTAACTACAGATAAGAATTATGAATATGAACATTATTATGAATAGCTTCCCCTTCTAATATTACTTTAATAAACTTTCCTATGCTAAAAACAGCTTTTAATTAAATATATTTTACACAACTTCACTGCTGCATATGTATACATCTTGTCACTGAAGACAGTGGTCATTATGGACCATAAGAGATCATTTAGCCCAACTCTGCCTGAAAACAACTGCTCTAGGCATTATGCAATTATCTTCCCAAACAAATTATAAACTCCTAAAGTGGACTGACCATATCTTTCATAAATTTCTGAGCAGCTAATCTGGCATACTGTGAATCATCAGACACTTAATAAAGAGCAAAAAGTTTTTCAGTTTCCCAATCACCATCTCACCACAAATAACCCTGGGATGAGTTAATTACTTGTCATTCTTGTTGAGAGTCAATGAGAGGAGATAGGGAACAGGTGGTCCCTTCTGAAAAAGCCTAACTATCAAACTATCTGGAAAAGAAAAGTAAGTGTGGGAACTTTTACAGTCATCGATGTAAAAAACTTCAAGTAGCTGACCAAAAGGTCTGTAAATGTAAGTCCTGATTTTTACAAGTAATGATAGCCTTTTCAGAATTGGCTGATATTGGGAGAAAACTGAGTGATGGTGAAACATAGTGAAGTCTGGACACCTGCTTTTTTTTTCTATTCTTCTCTAGGATTTCTTACAACAAAGTGTTATTGTTTTATTTCTGCTGCCTCAAAAATAACTTTTTTTCTATCAGCCACAGGAATAAAAATTAAGCATTTCTGCTGCCCCATGAAGTATATAATATTTTTGAAGATATTCAGCTATCTTCTTGATATATGATAGGTGCATAATGTAAGTTAGTTCATAGGCTTCAGGTGCATGTACATCACCATTTATGTGTTTTACTGACTAAATTATATATCTACTTCAAGTTCCTACAAATATAGAAAAGATAAAAATTTTAAAAAAGCAACCTTGGTACAAAAGATCTCTTCTTCAAGGCTATAACCACCTAGAGGGCAAGGAACAACTTATTCATCTCTGTGGCTTTCAAGATGCCTTACACACTCGTAAGTGCTTAATAAAAATTAAAATTTTGCAAATCAAAAATAAAACCAAACAAACTAAAAAAACAAAAACAAAAACCAAGGCCAACTTTTAAAAAGCTGTACAAAAATTTTAAAAATATTCTAAAAAGTTGACTTATTTGAGAGGACGTACTACAAAATTAACTGGAGGGTGTTACAGAATCAGTGAATAAATTTCACTAACTAAGCAATGATTTAGGGTTAGATGAATAAGTATATATTATACATATGAATATATAATATATATGAATATATAATATATAATGTATAATATATAAATATATATATTTGGCACAAAGTAGGAACTTAAATATTGATAAATTTGGAAAAATGGGACAAGAAATTAGAAATAAGCTATTGGGTTAAAATGTATTCATAAAATATTCGTCCTTATAATATTAAAATATAATTTTTGAGATTCTGACTAATCAAATATTTCAAATTATTATCTTTCAACAACATACCAAATTATAACATTGAAGGGCGTAAAAAGGCCTGAAATCCTAGATTCCTTTAGGATTAAATGGAGTCAAAGGGAAAACTAAATTAAAATTGAGCAGAAAACCTGAAAAGAAGTCTTTCATATACATTCAATACATTTACTAGATAGTACCATGACCTTGGTAATTGTGAAAAACACTGATAAAAATGTGCTTTACTATCAAAAAAAGTTGGTGATCTTATGAAATCATTTACTTTTATACCTTCTATTTCTAGTCACTATTCTGAATATCCTTTTTACCCATGATGCAGCACCAAATCCTAGACAATTTGCCAACCTCTTGTCACACCTCCTAAAATCACCCAACAAACCAAAACTGGTTTAAGTGACCCCACCCAAAGAGTAGCCAGTCATTAATGGTTAGATATCAATCTGGAAGGAATTTTAGTGGAAGGCCCCAGGAATTAATGCTGGCCACCATGCTGCTTTACATTTTTGGACAGTGACTTAAGTAAAGACAAAGATAGACTAGTTATCACTCTTGCAGATGTCACAAAGCGGGGAGGGTTTACCTAATATAATTACTACCTAAACATAAACATAACCAAGTAGTAAAAAAAAATCTTAGAGTAGGTTAGAATGCAGGGCCAAATAAAATTAGATGAGTTTTAAAGGTTTACTTAAGAAGTTATCTAAAAATACATGATGAAAGAGGCATGGCAATACAGAAGTTTTGTTGTATGAAAAATATGTGGGGAGGAGGGGGTAGTGAACTACACATTCATGATAGGTCAAGTTCACCATAGATTGATAAGAAACAACAACAAAAAAAAGGTAACACACTATTTGACTATTAAGTATAGCAATACATCCAGAACAAGAGAGCTTGCTGCACTTTGCCCTAACAGGTCTCATCTAGGATGTAGATATTATAGTTTGGGAAGGACAATGTCCAGGAAGACAGTCGGGATAGTGAGAGGGTTGGATACTATACCATACAAAGATGTGCTGAAAAAACTAGGATATTTCCTTTGGAGAATAAAAAAGTCTTTACAGAATACATGCTGAACATCTCTAACCATCTGAATGACTGTTACTTCTATAGATAAACATCTTAATCATCATGCAAACCCATAGAATACCCCATCCCTGATAAGGAGAAAAAGAATACAGTTTGCCAACTGGAGAATGGCTGAGCAAATTGCAGTATATGGATGAAAAGAAATATTATTGTGTCTTAAGAAATTAGAAAAGGGATGGAATCAGAAAAACCTTGGAGGACTTGTATGGATGGATGCAGAGTGATATGAGTAGAAAAAGAAGACCAATTTTTTTGATTACATAATGTAAAGGAAAACAACTCTGAAAGAAATAAGAGTGCTGATCAATGCAATGACCAGTCATGATTCTGGAAGACAGTTCCTATCACCTGGCAGAGAGATGCAGAATGAGATATACATTTAAACACATGACATGTATACTTTTGGTGTATATATAAACACCAAATGTATTTTTTTTTTTTTGCTTAACCATACTTATTTATTATGCGAGGGCTTTTCCATGGTGTTGTGAGGAGAATTAGGGAGGGAACAGGAAGAGGGGAGAGACAATAATATGAAAGAGAAAAGAAAGAATGGAAATATCAATGAAACAGAAATGTCAAAGAAATATTTTAAAATACAGAAGAGAGCAGAAAGGTAGTTGGGAAGGAGACAAAGCAGAGCTGAGTTAGAACTACTATTTCAAATTTAATATATACTTTAAAAACCTAGTTGTGTATGAACAGATTCATGGTGTCACATAAAAAAGAGAAATATGTGAAGGTACCTCAACAACCAGATTCTCCTGGGGAAGGGGGGGTGCTATGGAAGTGGAATAAAATGTATATGTCAGATTTTAAAATATTATAATTAGTTTTGCTAAATGGCTTTTACTCTTTTTTATTCTTGGGCATATGGTTCTCTGGAGAGAGTCTATTATGAAATATAATGGGTCTATTATGAAATATGGGTTATATAAAAACAAGATATCAATAAAATGTATTTTTCAAATAAAAAAAGAATCTTGGACAGTGGAGTCACTGGTAACTTAAGATATGGAATATATAGTATTCATGTTGAAAAGCTGTGTTCCACATACTTTATAAACCTACAATTCCAACAATCATCTATCACTTGTACAAGTCTCATATTTACAAATAACAAATAGACATTTCTGCAGTTATACCTATGCTATCATTGGTATAAAGAACTCCTAGTTAAGGAAACTCTTCCGTTTCTGCAAGCAGCAACACAAAAAACACACACACACACACAAAAAAAAAAAACCACTTGCCCAGGATAACAAAATCAGTATGTGGCAGATATGAGACAAAGACACTATGATGTGCACTTGGATATCTGATAACTTAAAACTCAATTTGTCCAAAACCAAACTCATTACCTTCCCCACTCCCCAACTACCTCTTATAGTTTCTCCTCCAATATTTCAATAGTGTTTTTTGGTGTAGTAAAGAGTGCCGAATATGGAGTGAGTCAGGAGACCTAGGTCTGACCATTGCCTTAAACCATTATGAGTTATGAAATCACAAGTAAGTTTCCTAATTTATAAAATGGAAATGATAATAACTTAGCACCCGCCTCAAAAAATTGTTGAGAGGAAAGCTCTCACTACATCTTAAGTCACTATAAAAAGAAGTTGTTATCTTACAAAGTACCTAGGTTTAAAATCTTATTTTATTTGCATACTCTCCCTTTCTATTGTATTTCTTGTATGTCTACAAATTCTGCCTGTTTTTTCCTTTGAAATGTTTCTCATGCCTCTCACAATCCCCTTATTGCTGTGACCACCTTAATGAAGGCCTACATCATTTTATACAGAGGTTATTGCCACAGTTGCCTAACTACACTTTCTGCCTCCACTTTCTCTGCACTCTTTGCCAATTTACACATCACTGATAAATTACCCTTAATAAAAAACCATCATTCCTTGACTAGGAATTATTCAAAAGCATTCTATCTGGTGCCTTCAGGCTCTAAGTCCAAATGCCTGAGCATTGCACAGAAGATAGTACAGAAGTAATGGCTTTCTTTCCTATTAATCCCTAATAACAAACCTTTCCTCCTGACAGACTGGTCTCCTCACTTTCTAAAACAAGTAACGTTCATTCTCACACCTAATCTTTCTGTAGCTAGAATTAATTTTTTCTATTGATTAAACTTTTATTTGTTCTTTAAGACTGGACTTGTCATATGTTCTCCATCAAGACCTGCTGATCATTTGAACTATGATCTGCCAATTCTTTGATTTTGTTTGGTATTTACTGACTAGTCAAATACTATTACTGGCATTTATATTTCCCATGTGTTTATCCTTTACTTCTAACCATTCTTATATTTCCAATTAACTTGGAAGCAGAGACCAGGCTTTAAATTTACTTTAAATCACCTATGGCAACAAACAGAACTTTTGCTACTTGGAATAAACACTATATAGATGCCTGCCAATATTACTGGTTTATAGCATCTCTTCAATATGAAATAATGAATTTGATTCTACTATGACTGTTACGAAGGATAGGAACAAAATTCATAATAAAGATACCTTAAGTAGTTCAAGTCCTGCACGAATGGCTGTATCTGGACTCACACCCTCCTCTTCATCATCAGCAGTCCCCTCTATTGACTTGTTCATCAGCTTCACTAATGCACTATCAAAGAAGAAAGTCCAGATTAGTTGCAAGTACCCTAAAACACTGAAGATAAAGTATTTAACAATCCAAATTTTAGGCAGATTTTTTTTTGGAGGGGGGAAAGCTAATTGGGGTTAAGTGGCTTGCCCAAGTTCACACAGATAGTTAAGTGTCAAGTGTCTGGGGCTAAATTTGAACTCAGGTCCTTCTGACTTCAGGATTGGTGTTCTATTCACTGAGCCACCTAGTTGCCCCATTTTAGGCAGATTTTTAAAAAATTTGTAAGAGCAAAAATCAGTCTTTTTCATTTAAACAGCCTGTAAATTTTACAAAATAATCTGTGCCAGCAAATACTCAATAGATTCTTTTTTTTTTTTTAAGCAATTGGGGTTAAGTAACTTGCTCAAGGTTACACGGCCAGTTATTTCTGGGTGTGGTGCTGAGTATCTGAACCCGGGATTCAATCTCTAGGTCATCCCGACACTGGAGCCAGTGCTCTTACTCGCTGTGCTACCTGGCTGCCCCATCAATAGATTCTTAAAACTATATTTTTAACTAAATTAAAAACTAGAGGAAATTGTATTTTATAATACTTTGGGTATTTAAATTATGGTGATTAATTTCCTTTCATTTGCTTAGCTTTGTGAACTTTTTTTTTCAATTCTATAGTAAAATGTCCTAATTGTATATTTCTTGTCACTATTTAATTGATGAAAGGCAAGTTAATCTTTATAAAAAATGCAAAATAGTGAACAAATTTTTCTTTTAAATGTATAACTAACTAGGCATACACAAATAATTATATTCCAATTTACCTTGGAAAAAATTTTCAGATAATTTTTAACTGAATGGTTGCTTATAAAATTGATCTACTATTAAAAAAAAGATACTTTTAATTAAAATTCAGCAATTTTTAATTCACTTTTTTTTAAAAATGAAGGTTGTTTTCAATCTTATCAGTTGTTTCTTGATAGTTCTTATTTAATGAAGATATCATTTCCTCTTTGCTTATTTAATTGGTTTTGCTTTCCATTTAAATTAAGCAAACTATATTTCTATCATAATTGCTGACTTTTTGGACCAAGTCTCTTTTTAGAGAATGTTAGAATTAGCTGCTATCAGTAGATTAAAAAGAAGGTCTCAGCTCACAACATGGCCTTTAGAGATAGTCCCAAACTTTATTTATTCTCATGCAAGGTCCCATTAGACATAACTGACTAGTACTCTCATGGGTAGCATTCTAGAACTTTTTCTTCAAGTTCCTGAATCACCTATATTTTGTTAGTGTCCTTTAGATCAATTCACTGGACAGAAGTTTGGAAAGGTAACCCAATTGACCTTTATTGTGACTGATGATCAGAAACTGCAAGGAGGAGATCTGCAGTTATGGGTTAGCAGACATTCCAAAGCAATGGGCTAAATGAGTAGAAATGAGGTTTGGAAGCTTAAAAAAGAAGTTCTCATTATTTATATGCTGGGAGCCCTCAAAATATGAGGAAGCCTGGCTACTGAATCTGAAGACCTGGGCTTGAGACATGGCTCTGAGACCACAGGTGAATTATTTTGTCTTTTGAGTCTCAACAGCCTCATGTGCAAAAGAAGGATGATAAAACTGTACACTGACTTCAAAACTTTACAAAGTTGTTTTGTAAACTTTAAAAACCTAAAGTTATGGGGCAGCCAGGTGGAGCAGTGAGTAGAGCGCCGGCCCTGGAGTCAGGAGGACCCTAGTTCAGTGCCAGGCTCAGACACTTAACACACACGGACAAAAACTAGCCGTGTAACCTCGGGCAAGTGACTTAACCCCAACTGCCCTCCAAAAAAAAAAATACTGGAGTAATATCAGTTGTAGGAACTGATGTCATTGAGAATGCTGATGGGTAAATTAAAGATTAGGGAACATGTATTTAAGCCATGCTTTGATAATTATTTCAACATAAAAACACAAGGCAGTCTCTAAGAGCTCTTCCAACTGAATGCTTCAGAGTTATACTGAAAACTAAAATCAGATTAAAAGAAAAAAAAGCTTTCGTTTTTTTTTGACTAAAGGAAAAAAAAAATTCATGGTTTGTCTCCTAACCAGAGAGCCTCTGGCTTAAAATAAAAATTAAAAGGAAAATGAAATAATATGACTCAAAATCATTTAGAGAAATGTTAACTTAGCTATAGTCCAATTTTTTAAATGAGAATTTCCCTGATGAAAGTGAACTTTGACTAAAATCAGAACTACAGAGTCAGGAGTCCCTGAGTTCAAATCCGGCCTCAGACACTTAACACAAAAACTAGCCGTGCAACTTTGGGCAAGTCACTTAACCCCAAATGCCCTCCAAAAAGCAAAAAAAATAAAATAAAGTAAAATCAGAACTACATCTAGGGAGATATCTTCCTCAAGTAGTCCACAAATTCTGGTTAGGCCCATATAAAAGAGTACTACTCTGTATTAAAGAGATGTCCACATTTTTAATTCAGAAGGGAAACGGAACTTTTCTGTTTAGTTTTTTAAAGGGGCACAGTATGTCCACAGCTGGCCACTTACTGCAGAACAGAATATTTATAGATTAACAACATATATCCTAGTTTACCTGATGGCTTCTGAGTCAATGTGCACAGGTGCAATTCTTTCCAAAAGAAATTTGACCATTTCAAGGAAAGGATTAGTTGGCTGCTTAGGGTTTGCAAGTTTCCGAGCTATTTCTCTCTGTTAAAAGGAAAACAGTCATGTCACAAACATAGAACCAAATAAGAACTTACCCTATACATCAAAACTTACCCTACACATCATGTCTATAATTCACATTCAGCAATTATACACTCTATGTAGAGTAAGTCCTTTACTAAATTTTTACTCTGACATGTATGTCACCATGGCTGGAGGTAAACATGGCAGGGGTCTTAAAAAAGGTTTACCTACTATGATCAAAATTAAAAGTCCAATAATTTCCTTAGAAGTATAGGCACTACAGTTGAATAAATGTAGGAAAAATTATTATTTGCATATGGCTTGTCCTTTTTCTAAAATTTTTGCAACTTAAAATAAACAACTAAGGTTTTAAAGTCAAATCAGGCCACGTATGGCTGGCTGCTCAAGATACCAGTGTTTTAAAATTTTGTTTTGTTTATAACTATGGAATCGATATAATTCTTATGTTGTTCTAAAGAACATGTGTTTGTACATAAAACATATTTCAAACAGTTATAATAAAAAATAAGAACCATTTTTACTATTGAAACTAGACAAAAGAAATCATGCAATTTGGAATAAACATGTCTAGTATTGTTTTGGAAATCAAGCAGTTTAAAAGCATACAAGGCTCTGATTTTACTGTATCCCTAATAAACCATGTCTCCTAACTCCTAGCCTCATGTTATTATTATGACTTTTTAAATATTTATTTATTATATATTAATTAATATTATAATATATTATTATAGAATAAATATTATGTGTTACTATTAATTAATATAATATTATATATTTATATATTCTTTTATGTGATAGTTAACATACTGAATTTATGCACTAGCTCTTATAAAGTCAGTGGATATATATATGTACATAATCTTTTTTCTCAAGGAGTGTATAATCTATTTCATTTTTTAGAATACAACCATTAACATCAAACAACAAAAGATATTTCACTTCTTTAAACAAAATTCTACAAACCGAATATATGAAATCTCTCCCCTCATATATTTCACCCTCTCCATTCTGATAAAACAAATACTTTCTAGAAATGATTCTCAACTTTTTTTTTTTTGGCAGAGGTGGGGTATAAAGGGATGCAAAGGTACTATGTACAAAAGAGGTTTTTTAGGAACCTGCATAATATGAAATCAAAGAACAGAATTGAATATAATGCTTCAGCTTTAGCTGAAGTCTTTCCATGAAAAATTTGCTTATTAAGATGGACTACCCTGTATAATCGATCATATCAACAACAAAACTAGTAGAAACCATATGATTATATCAATAGATGCAGAAAAAGCTTTTGACAAAATACAACACTGATTCCTATTAAAAACACTACAAAGTATAGGAATAGATGGAGTCTTCCTAAAAATCATCAGTAGCATCTATCTAAAACTATCAGCAAGTATTATATGTAATGGGGATAAGCTAGAAGCATTTCCAATAAGATTGGAGGTGAAACAAGGGTGAAACTATCACTCCTATTATTCAATTTCGTACTAGAAATGTTAGCTGTAGCAATAAGAGAAGAGAAAGAATTTGACAGAGTTAGATTAGGCAAAGAAGAGACTAAGCTATCACTTTTTGCAGATGATATGATGATATACTCAGAGAATCCTAGAGAATCAAGTAAAAAATTACTTCAGATAATAAATAAATATAGCAAAGCTGAAGGATATAAAAAAAACCCAAATAAATCCTTAGCATTCCCATATATTTCTAACAAAGCCCAACAGTAAGAAATAGAAAGAGAAATTCCACTTAAAGTTATTGTATACATTATAAAGTATTTGGGAATCTACCTGCCAAAACAAATCAGGAATTTATATGAACACAGTTACAAAACATTTTTCACACAAATAAAGTCAGATTTAAATAACTGGAAAAACATCAGTTGCTCCTGGTTAGGTTGAGCTAATATAATAAGACTGATAATTTTACCTAAATTAATTTACCTATCCAGTGCCATACCAATCAATCTACCAAAAAAACTATTTTATGGAGCTCGAAAAAATAGTAACAAAATTTATCTGGAAGAACAAAAGGTCAAGGGAATTAATGACAAGAAATGTTAGGGAAGATGGTCTAGCCATACCAGACTTTAAACTGTAAATAAAGAAGTAGTCATCAAAACTACGTGGTACTGGCTAAGGAACAGAGCAGTGGATAAGTGGAATAGATTAGGTACACAAAACACAGCAGTCAAATGACTATAGTAATTTATTGTCTGAAAAACCAGAAGGCTCTAGTTTCTGGGATAAGAACTCATTATTTGACAAAAACTGCAGGAAAAACTGGAAAACAGTATGGCAGAAACTGGGTATAGACCAATATCTTACACCATATACCAAAATAAAAGTCTAAATGGGTGCATGATCTAGAGATAAAGGCTGAGACTGTGAGCAATCTGGGAGAGCAAGGAATAGTCTACCTGTCAGATTTATGGAGAAAGGAAGAATGTATGACAAAATAAGAAATACAGAGCATTATGAAATGCAAAAATGGATAACTTTGATTACATTAAACTGAAAAGTTTTTGTACAAATAAAGTCAATGTAAAAATATTAGGAAAATTTTAGGAATTAGGAAAAAGATTAGGAAATTAATTAGAAAAAAATTAGGAAGATGAAAGTGGAAAATTGGGAAAGAATTTTTATAACCAGTACTGATAAAGGCCTCATTTCTAAAATATACAGAGAACTGAGTCAAATTTATAAGAATACAAGTCATCCCCCAATTGATAAATGGTCAAAGGATGTGAACAGGTAGTTTTCAGAGGAAGAAACTAAAGATATCTATAAGCATATGAAAAGATGCTCTAAATCACTATTAATTAAAGAAATGCAAATCAAAACAACTCTAAAGTACCACATCTCACCAGACTGGCTAAGATGACAGAACAGGAAAATGATAAATGTTGGAGAGAATGTGAAAAAATTGGAACCAACATTGTTGGTGGAGTTGTGAACTGATTCAAACATTCTGGAGAGCAATTTGGAACTGTGCCCAAAGGGCTATAAAAAAGTGCATACCCTTTGACCCAGCAATACCACTTCCAGGGCTGTATCCCAAAGCGATCATAAAAGGGGGAAAAGGACTCGTATGTACAAAAAAATTTATAGCAGTTCATTTTGTGGTAGCAAAGAATTGGAAATCAAGGAGATGCCCATCAATTGGGAAATGGCTAAACAAATTGTGATATATGAATATAATGGAATACTATTGTTCTATAAGAAATGAGGAGCAGATGGGCTTCATAATAACCTGGAGAGGCTTAAGTAAACTGATGGTGAGTGAGGAGAGCAGAACCAGGAGAACTCTGTACACAATTACAGACACATCATATCTGTGAGACTGGGCTCCTCTCAGCAATGCAAGGTTACAAGACAACTCCAAAAGACTCATGATGGAAAGGGATATCCACATCCAGAAAGAACTAGAGTCTGAATGCAGATTTAAGCAAACTACTTGCTTTCTCTCTTTTGTTTTGTTGCTTCTTTCTCGTTCATTCCATTGGCTATAACTCCTCTTTACAACTTGACTAATGTTTCATGTGAAGGTATGTATAGAACCTGTATCAGATTCCTTGCCACCATGGGGGGGGGGGGGTAGGGATTTGGAACTCAAGAAATTGTGAAAATTAATGTTGTAAACTAAAAGTAAATAAATAAATTTTTTTAAAAAGGTGGACTACCCTTATTTCCCATTAGGATACAAAAAAGATTTAAACTAAAGGAGAATGAGTATGCATTTGCATAGTTCCTACAGATTGGGATATGTGAAGGGACCAAGGGAATGTTCTCTTTTCCTAAGTCTCCTTGTACTAGTCTCCCTTAATTATTTCGTGTCTTTCTTTTTTTCCTTGGCTATAGCAGTAGAAGCACGGCTGGACTTTAAGTGAGACATCAGAGTTCAAATAGTACTGATGAGAACCGGGTATGTGGCATCAGGCAAACATATCTGAACTTTAATTACAATTCCAACTGGAGTTATAATAATATTCTACAGACAAAATAGGAGTGCTGGAAAACAGCTTATGGGAATAGGAAATATTATTATCTAATACTGAAGAGTGGTAATTGCCAAGAAACAGACTTGGAAAGTGGACAATATTTTAAGCATCAGAAAGGATAATCCAAGTACAAGAGGACGGGCAGACACTAGAGCTTTGATGGCAAAGTGAGCTACAGACACAGCAGTTTCAATGACTTCTTTTCCGTAAACATGAAGTTTAAAAGGAAACCCCAAATATAAGCACCAAATTTGCATCGCAGCCCTCTGTGTTTGCTATTGTTAACATCCTGACACACACTGGGCCCTTCCTACACAGAGTCTCCTGTGAGTCCTTGCTTTAAAGTATTTTCACTATAACAGTATTTGAGCGTCTGGCAACACATGTTCTTATTAACTTTGCTTTTATTATTGCATACTTGAGCATATACAGGAGGGTCACCCAATATGTCTGATGTGTTCCTTGAATTCTTTTGACATCAAAAAGATACCACTTTCACACACAAGGTGTCCAACAGTTCGTTATGCTTTGCTTTTGTGAAATACATGAGCAGCATATTTTCATTTTTCATCCTATATTTCTCTGATGCTATCATTTAAATTACTTCTTCATGATTCTTTAAATGCATTGTGTTAGCACCCTGCACCTGCTGACTGCCCTTTGAGTCACCCTCAAGGCAGCATGTAGTTGTAGATGTAACAGTAGACTTGGAGTCAGTAGGAACTGGATTCAAATCCAGTTTCATGCACTTAAAATCTGTTTGGCCCTAGGTAACTTGATTTAAATTCTCTGGGCTGGCCTAAGTTTCTTCATCTGGAAAATGATCTTGCTGTACCTCAAAGTTTTCTATAGTATGAGCAATAGCCCAACCCCTTTGCCCATGCAAGCTAGGCTGGTTTTATTTTAAAAGGTATTGAGACATTACTTGAGACTTGACTGGCTCAAAGGACTCAAGGTTCACGTTGTTGTCACTGCTTTTTCATCAGCCAAGTATACAAAGCAGCCCTGAGGAGTTCCAGGGGCTCTAGAGACTTGACTGGTGGATGGCTATGAGTAAGTCAGGCAAGCTTTGTTATGCTGATTCAGCTCAAGGTGGCCTGGATACCTATTCTTTTACAGTTAGAGTAAAGTCAATCTCTTTTCTGTTAACTGTTTGAAGACTCATAAGTGTCTAGTATTTAACCTAAATTACTAAGGTGCTTCCCTGAGTGCAGTTTAGCCTAGAACAACCTCAGTGTTCTCTTCCTCATCTAAATCTAAGATGGTGTGATATGAAGAATGCCCAGTGTGACAAAGTATATTTGCACATGCCTCTTGTTCCCTGTCTAGGACAGAATTAGAGAAAAATAGCACATAAACAACCTTGACCACGCATTTGTGTAGTGTAACTGGAGGAATATACGGTATTTAGGACACCAAAATGATAAATGTATCCAATCATAAATTTCTTCTTCTGATCCTTTTTCATTAATTAAAAAAGAATTTTAGGTACAAACTGGACTTCTGCTTTCCATTTGAATTTAGGATTTAGAAATGTGTAGATTACTGGCCTGCAGGCTGCAGGCTCCCCATACCTGGCCTAGACTATTGTAATAACATCTTCAGTGATTTGCCAGCCACAAGTCTTTAACTTCTCCAATACATATTACACACAGCTACCACGTAATGTTTATTAACTACAGATCTAATCATACCACTCTGGTATCCAATCTGAATGGTCAGAGGAAATTTCCTCGCCTAGAAGTTCCTTATACCAATAAACGCACAGGAACATTCCCTATCCACGACTTTGATGTGGGCAGCAAAACAGCCCATTCCATGCTCAAATCCACCCCTAGGACTTGGAAGCCTAGCATTTGTTTGAGTACCAGTGATGACAAGGGCTGCAGATTATGAAATGTAGTTAACTTCAATAACTAAAGAGCTATAAATGTGTGTTCACTGCAAGAAAATACCGTATATAAGCGTTCCTAAGAAACAAGCTTTTATGACTTACTCTAAGTAAAGTTAAAGGTAGAAACAAAATTGACTAACCACACAGACATCTGCCTGTTTGCATGAACATGTAGGGCTGATCAGTAGTTCTAACTGAGACCGAAGTTTTTCATCATCGCCGAGGACCTGATTGAATTTTTTCACAAAATCTTGTGCTTTTCCAGGGTCAGGCAAATTCTCTATAAAATCAAATAAAATTCAAATTCAGAATTAGTCACTATTGCAAGTTTGCAAACAAGCACCAATTTTAAAAAATACTCCCATATCCCTGGAACTGTATTGGTAATAAAATCATTTTAAAAAGCATTAGGTTTTTGCTTCTTTTTCTTAGACTGACAATCACCAACAAGGAATAGGTGAGTATTTATATGCCTTAAAAATTTACTATATGTTTTCAAATTAAATTAAATGTTATTAAACATATTGAATGGGATCTACCAAGTAAATAGAAATACTTACTTGCTATGGTCATCAGCTTTCCAAACATGGCAGAACTGTTAGCTTCTGACTGGAATAAAGCAAATAATCGGCTACATAATACACAATAGGTTTTCATGGGTAAAATAAATAACTCTATTTTGTTAATTCCTGGGAAAACAAAAGTGAATTTTACCCCAACTATCCCTGGGATAAAACATTAATATCAGTATATAGACTCTTAAATCATCCACTTATTATGAGAAAATTCCAAGTGATGAAATGGAAAAGAATATCGGTCACCTTATTTTGATGTGTTCTAATTAAATGCTTCCTAAAACACAATTTGTGGTAGCTAGATGACTCAGTGTGGATAGGGCACTGGGCCTGGACTTATAAAGACCTGAGTACAAATCCAGCCTCAGACATTTACTATCTGTGTGACCCTGGGAAAGTGACTTAAGTTCTTTCTGTCTTAATTAGCTGGAGAAGAAAATGGCAAGCTATTCCAGTATCTTTGCCAAGAAAAGCCCATGGACAGTGTGGGTCATAGGTTCATGCAAAGTTAGACACAACTAATGACTTAACAACAACAAAAAACACAATTACAGTGGAGAAACAATGAGAATAGATTATGATGGTAACACTCAGCACACTATGGAGATAGTTTTAGAAGAACAGAAAATGAAAAAATTAAGAAAAAGCAGTTAATTAACTTTCAAATGAAGGACATCTTAAAGAGAAAAAGCATTTAAACCATAAAATAGTTAACAAAGTTTATTGCTCAACAATGTGCTAGAGAAAACAATGCAACTCAATGGAAAGGAGAGTTTCTCTTTTCCTTCAGCAGCCTTATTAACATTCTACTTCTTATAATGTTTATCCTGCCCCCAAAATGCTATTTTGTTAATGTAAAGAAAAACATATATTGCTTTTAAAGTGTTTACATCATTATAATTGGAATCAGTTGCTTTTAGAGTATTTTCCTAATATATAAAAAACATCATCTGCTCTGTAGATACGGCACTTCAGTATATCGGATACAGTGCAACAAGGTGTTTATAACAACTGTTACAAGACACGAGAATAGGATCATGTATTTAGAGCTGGAAAGAACTGATAGCAGGCAACAAAAGAATAAACTAGCGCCCAAGAAAGGTCAAATATATGAAAGATATTATATATTATTCCTCCTCCTACACTCTACAACCCAAACTAACTGGTGCTCTTTGTTGTCAAAGGCAAATTCATTTATTTTCTACATTATTTTCAAGCAGAGTGTATTTTAATATTCGAAAAGAGGAAATTCGGGAACATTACATCTTTAGCTCTGCTAATCTAAATATCTGATTAGACAGAACACAGCATTTCTCTAAAAGAGTTTGTGCTGATTTAAGAAATATTATAGAAATCATAATGCTTGAAATATAAGACAGCATGGTAGAGTGGAAACAAGGATAGGTTTGGAGTCAAGGGACATGGGTTCATATCTTGGCTTTGCCACCAGTTATCTGTGTTATCTTTCCGTGATGCCCTTCCCAGCTCTGATTCTATGGCCCCATAATCTTCACTTCAGGAAAACCTCTCAGAGGTTTCCTCTTCCATTACAGAATTATACCATTCCAGGGTATACAATAACTGAAAAGACTTTTTACTAGTTAAAATGTGCCTGCCAAGTCCCACCCTAGTTCCCACCCCCTTTCACCAAATGAACTCACAGCCGGCTGTTTGTGCAAATCCAGTAATTCCCGCACGTGACTCCTGAGTAGATTCTGGCACTTCCACATTTCATTAAGTGCCCTGTAAACAGTTTCAAATTGGGAAAAAGTTATCAAACTGTATCATCCTTCTCTGATAGCTATGTCTATCTCATAAATGTATCTACTTTTCAAAATCTTTCTAAAATCAGAGGCAACATCAAATTTGATTTAAATTCCTGCTACTAAAAAAAAGTTCTTCAAATGAAGGTTAATCAAAATAAGAATATGTAAAATCATTCTCTCAAGAAATAAGAGTATTATAAATAGGACAACTTCTAAATAAAGTTGTGAATTAGGGAAAGTTGTCACTGCTCCTAGCCTCCTCATTCTGAGCTATTTTATCCCATTTACTGAAACACTCAGATGTCAATACTACTATATCATATACATTAGGTCCCAACGCAAATCTGATTTTATATAGTTCATCCATGAGTAAAATATAAAGACAATGTTAAATTTCCTGTGAGTATATGTATTTTAATGGTGATTAAAATCTTACAATAAAGAGAAAAATTTTCAAGAGTAAAATTTTAGGCTTCAACCAGTGAAAACCATAGAACATGTCTGGAGCATAGAACCATCCCCGAAAATTACATCATACAGGGCTACTCTTTTTACACACACAGGCTATCACTGGTTATAAACTGACATGTGTTAAACTTTGCAAAAGCAGCAAATATTTAACTGATTTCACTGAATGAGCTATAAAAATTAAATGCTTCTTCAAAAGAAGATGAAATAATCTTTTTTTTTTTTTTTTCTTTTTGGGGGGCAACTGGGGAAAAGTAACTTGCCTGAGTTAACTGGGCTATTTTTTTTTTTTTTGGTTAAGTGTCTGAGGCCGGAACCAAACTCGGGTCCTCCTGACTTCAGGGCTGGCACTTCACTTACCACACCACCTAGCTGCCCCTTACTTACTGCACCACCTAGCTGCCCCTAAGATAATCTTATAAGATGTTTCAAAGATACTGTTTTATTACTAACTTACTTTACAGCATTTGGATCCAAGCTGGCATACAAATAATATAAACATTTCATTCTTTCTTCTGTTTCAAGATTATGAGGGACAAGGTACTGAGCAAAGATTTTCTCTACCAACAATCTGCGAAAAGAAGAAATGAAATGAAATTATGTTTCTGAACTTTCACAAAGAGTCACTTGGGTTTTAAGGAACTTTTTCACGCAGAGTTGACATGTCTGCTGGTGACTTCTGTATCCATGGAAATGACTAATTCTCTTCATCAACATGACCATATTAGTTGATTTACACTTGTACTAGCAGCTTGAAGAATCAGATGCTATTTGTGATTTTTATTTTCCTCAGATCACTCAAGCCATATTCTTTGAAACTTTACCTTGAGCTTTTGTACCCACTTTTCTTCTCAGATGAGTAAGACTAAACAAATTTGATTTAATTTCAGTTCTTTTCCTAAGTGACTGTACAGTCCCAATGAAGATAAATCCACTTAGCATCGCTCCATGAATTTATACTTGATCTGGCAGGAACAATGTCTCTGTGATTCTCCATAATACTTATATTAAAGATAATAGCTTATCTTTAATGCTATACCAATACTACTTTAGCTATCTTAGGTTATTTTATATACAAGTTAATAAGACTAGAAAACACAAATATTTCAGTGTAGAAAAAATACTCTATCCCAAATGAGATTTCTATAACAAGAATAACAAAAAAACAAGAAATTTCTTAATTAACCTAATGTAATAGTAATGGAATATAAAGATCCCCCTGTATTGGCTTGGTTTTCAAATTGATTGTGTTAAAACCCAGAGCTTGTGAATCCCACTTGTGGGATGGACTTGTTGACTTGAAAAGAGAGTGGAGTGGAGCTGGGTGGAGCTGGTGACATAAATGGAGAGAAACACAAGAAAAGAAAGAGGCAGAAGAACTTTTTGGAAGCAGCACCTTTGGAGGCAGAGAGAGAATGAGAGGATTGCTAAGGGCCACTTTGAATTGCCCAGGACTTTTGAGAGCTGCCATCCAGAGCTGCCAAGGACTGAGGAGACATGGCTGTTATGCTGGTACTTTGTCTGTCTGTTTTGATGTTGTTTTGCCAGATCTGTCCACTGGTGAAAGACAGTCCTGTTGTTGCAGAGACCTTGTAACCTTGCTGTTGGTTCAGAGCTCCTGGGACTGTTCTGCAGACAGAGAGTGAATACTGTCCACTGATGAAGGCCAATGCTGTTGTTGCAGAGGGCTTGGAACCTTGCTGTTGGTTCAAAAGCCCTGAAGAAGGATTTTCTTGCTTTATGTTTACAGAAATCCTGGAAGGGGGCTTTGCTAATGTTTTTAGGGGTCCTAGGACTGATCTGCAGACAGAGAATGAATTAATGAAGACACTGGCAATGTATCTTGTGGCCTTGCTAAACTTTGTCTCCCCCAGGAACAAAGATAGCTGAGAACTTGCCTCAGGTCAAGATGAAGAAAAGACCTCTCTTTGGGTATTAAATGCTGTGCTTAAGCTTGTAACTCTGGGGTAGATTCAATTGTGATTCAAGGGTGGGGAAGTTTTGACCTTTTTGTGCTCTGTGACTGAACAAATGAATGTACTTTACTTATGATTGGAAATTAATCTCCATGAGAACAGGGGCTTTGTGATGGACTAAATGAATGTACATCCCAGGGGTGCAGTAGTATTTAAAAGAGGGACTTTGTGATTGATTAAATGAATGTAATGTCCAGGGGTGGGGTAGTACTTGATTAAATCACACTTGGTAAATGCTGTATTTTGAATTATGCTATATGTTGATTCTCTCTCTTCTTAATTTGTCACTGAAAAAAATGGAGAGCACATATGCTGGTATTTTGAACCGTGGGAAGTTGCCTTTGCTTGGCATTACAGTATGGCTTACACCTAACCAGCTAATTTAATTATTGAAAAAATTAAAATTTAATTATTAGTTTTACCAGGGGTGGTTGGTGCATGCCTTGTACTCCCTGCTACTAAGGAGACTGAGTTGGTGGGTCATTTGAGCTAAAGTAGGGCTAAAGATGATCAAGTATCTACACTAAGTCTGGCACGCATATGGTCTTGCTCCCAGGAGCAGAAGTCCACCAGACTTGGCTAGGACTTGAAGTGCAGACTGGTCCAGGTCAAAAAACGTACAAGTCAAAGTTTCCATAGGCAAGCAAGGGAGAGGGAGAGAAAAGATGGTGGAGGAGGGAGGGAGAGGGAGGACAGAGAGAAAGAGAGAGCTTGAGGGAGAGAGGGAGAAAACATGAATCAGTCTTCCGCAGAGGAAGACAGAGTAACATTCAGAAAATAAAAACTGCAGTGATTACCTCTTCTAAGGCCTTACTAACTAGTTTGTGGGAAAAATAATATTCTTTTATCTAAAATCAAAATGAAGGGAAATAATTTTTAAAATTATGACTAAACAAATTCTAAGTTTGAAAATTAGACTATTGTTTAATAAATCAACTTGCACTGGTTCAGCATTTTAATGGTGAAAATACTTTTATATACCAATATTATGAGAGAATAGTAAACTCACTTGTCATCAATGCTGTTTTGATAATATATGTGCAAAAGTTTATCCTTTATCCAGCTCACTTTCTCAGCAGCTTCCCTTCCAGCTTCTGCATGCAGACAGTATTTTTTATAAAGTTGGGCAAGGCCCATCATAGCTTCTTTTCGAACTCTCCACTGAAAAAAATATTTTTCTAGTAAGTTTTAATTAAATATTCCAAAGCATACTGACAAGAAGAGCAAATACTAAGTTTAGGAGACATTAACAATAGATACTATGTAAAGGAACCATCCCCAAGAACTCAAACTTCCAGTAGCCAAAAGAAGACTATATTTCCCTACCGGCTTTTTGAGAAAGGCACCCCAGTGGAAACTCATAATATATTGTAGGGTCACACTTCCCTATAGAAGAAGGAGCTGAGATCAATAATAAGCACAGAATATGCTAGAAAACCAAGTCAGTGTCAGAGCTAACTCTTGTCTTAACTGCTAATCCACACTTATTTAAGAAAATATCTTTAAAAGTAAAAGAGGCAGAACTAAAATATTTTCCAATTAGGGAGAAACTCTACAAAAAATTACATTATCCTAAATCTCAAAGCAGTACACTTTAGAAATATCCACTGAATAAACTAGTACAAGCTAACCACTAGGGGGAGTGTCACATTATTTAAGTTATTTAAGACGAAGGAAGAAGTATAATGGTACATGCAATGGAACAAGTTTTTTGTTGTTGTTCAGTCATTTTAGTCATGTCTGACTCTCCATGACCCTTTTTGGGGTTTTCTTGGCAAAGATACTGGAATAATTAGCCATTTACTTCTCCAGTTCATTTTATAGATGAGGAAGAGAGGCAAACAAAGTTAAGTGACTTGCTCAGGGTCACAAAGCTACCAAGCGTCTAAACAAATTAACAATTTAACTGAACAAGTTAAACAAATCAGTTTAAATATTGGCCTACTATGTATGCATTTATAAATTATCATAACCGAAAAGACTTGCTATATTCTTGAGAATAAAATCATTCATTTTTTTATTCCTGAATTATAATTATATTATTTTGGCCCTTGAGGACTCCTCCAAGCCACACTACAATCACTAACTTCAATTCCTTAATTTAAAACTTCTGACATATATGCCAGGGACATGCTGGCTATTTTACCTTGTATATGATTTTCTTGACTACCTACATTATTTCTAGGTGCTGTCACTAAAGTGTGCTATATTATATATCCATACTTCAAACTCAGTGAAGTGTAGAGCAATTGCTTGCTTGCCATTAGAGAAAGTATCGTAGCCTATTATTTCTCAATTTAGCTTAGTAGTATACAAATATGAACTGCAACATGAGATTTTAGAATATATAATGTTCCTTCCTCCACTGATTCAAGAACTTAGCAATTGGATAGAATACTTAACTTCTAAAAATTTTTTTCACAAAAAGGAAATCCAGAGTGGTCATGATTATTCTATAATTTCACTAACTGGTAGATAAAAGTATAATTCACTGATTTCGTTACTGGTTGTTAATTTTTTATAAAGGCCAACTAAAGAGAGAAAAATCAAATGAAATCTTTATAATACCGCAATCTATTATCTAAAAATAAAAGAGTAGATCCAAAGGAAATTTTGTATTCATTATATTCTTACAGACATATTTTTCTAGACATCTTAAAATTCAACTTGATTATTAAATAATTCTTAAAAACATGAAGAATTCTTTTTCTTTTCAATAATTTAAGATCCATATAAATAATGAAATACAAAGATTAAAATTTCTAAAAAGTTGTACCCGTTTGTCCAATGTTCTTTCCCTCACAAAGCCAAGTAACTGATCATTGACTAAAGACAGGTCTCTTTTGCCAGCTGTTATTATAGTAACAATGACGTCATGACGAATAGCTTCTTCTGGATCATGAGACCTAACCTTCAAGTACTCTGTTACAAGAGAAGGAAAAAATGTTCATCAAAAATGGAGATAGGCAGTTTTGGAAAAAAGATAGCTTAAACAATTAAATAAATTCTAAAAGGTCAGAGCATTAAGCTTTATGTCTGCTATAGATATGTTTTAAGAAAACATACAAGTGAAAATACATTTTTTTTAATAAAGACACTTCTGTATGTTGGGTAATTAAGTATAAAACTAAACAATACTGTGATTGTAAAATACCCACATTAGCAATAACAAAATAATTAAAATGGTTTTTAAAGTGCCTTTGTTTTTTAAAACAATTGGGGTTAAGAAACTTGCTCAAGGTTACCCGGCCAGATATTTACAGGTCTAGTGCTAAGTATCAGAGCCCGGATTCGATCCCGGGGCATCCCGACTCTGGGGCCGGTGCTCTTCCTTGCTGTGCTACCTGGCCACCCCTAAAGTGCCTTTCTTTTAAATGATAACTATCAAAACAGAGAATTCCATTTACAGAATTTCTCTTACCTGGAAATGAAGCTATGAATTTAATCTATCAGTTAATTAATTAAAGTATATGAATGTATTAACAAATTAAATGTATATGAATTAATTAACGAACTAAATGTATAATCTTTTAAAATAACTCATAACCTTACTATAAATTAGTTAACATTAAAATACTTCAATGCCTTTATTATTCAATTAAAACATTTATAATTCTGTTCTAGGACACTTAAAAAAAATAAAAGCTCTAAAATATACATAAAATTAATTAGATAAAAACTGTCCGTGTCTAATTTGATTAGAGTTAAATTAAAAGTTTTGGGCAAATAATCTCTAGTTATGGGTAAACAATTCATAAGAGCAAGGAACAAAAAGTGTTATGAGTTCCAATGCCATAGTGTCCAACCAACAATGTACCAAACTAATCCACTGGTCTGGATAATCCAATGGAAAAGGAAAATTTGAACCAAAACTCAAAATACATCTACCAAAACATAAAATTATTAAAATCATTTTAAAATCACTTACACAAAACTATCCCTTAGAATTTTATTTGTATAAAGTTAGATACATGTAACATTCAATAGCTACCTGAAAACTGCTAAGATCCATCCACAAATAGATGAAAAGTCATATATATTCCTTAAATTTATATGAACATTTATCCCAATGTTCCTCATTTTAAATTGCCTATCTTACCTGTAAGGTCCTTTGCTAAGTCTGGGTGATTCATTAAACAGTGACTGGCAAATTTCACACTTTCTAACCTCACTGGAACATGAATGTCATTAAATCTACAAGGAGGAAATTGTTAAAAATTAATTCTGAGTAGATAGATTTTCTTTCCACAAAAGATAAAATATGCAAATGCTTAATAAACTACTTAATGATTAGAGAGCTTGTTGATCATAAGTGAAGTTTCATTATGATAAAAATTTCAAAATGAATGTTTAAGTATTTGAATAAAAAGCATTTGCATATGAAAAGATAATAGTTACATAGCAAAAAATTAATTTTTTTAAATTAAAAAATGAGGGGGGGGGGGAGAGATGTGGAGCCAAGATGGCGGCACAGAAGCAGGAAAACTCAGTATTGCCCCCTCCATAACCATCTCAAATACCTATAAAAATGACTAAACAAACTTTAGAGCTACAGAACCCACAAAGTGACAGAGAGAAACAAATCTCCTGCTGAAGGCAGCCTGGCAGGAAGGGTCTATCACACCAGCACACCCTGCGTGAGCCCGTGGTTTTAGCCCTAGGGTGGCCTGACCAGCCACGGTTAGAGGGATGTCAGGAGAGTTGATCACCAGCAGCTGTGGTGGTTTCCAGAACAATCAACCCATAAATGAGAAAGACAAAGTGAGAGGTCAGTGGACTTTGGGAACAGGAGGTCTGGGAGTGTGGTCCGACCTCTGCAACCAGGAGTGAGAAGAGGCTGAGGCATGGTGGCCACCGCTGCATGGGTGCTTCAGAGCTCCTGGCCTGCAGATTGTAGGGGAACCAAGCAACCAGTCTGAGGGGTAATCTCTCTTAACCTACTTAGATCTGGATTGCTGTCTAGGGTGGAGGTTCTGGGGTAAGTGACCAGTGTGACAGATCCAGTGGAGGCTTCTGAGAGGGCACAAAACTAATAGCTCCAGCAGCTAAGAAAACCCCAGCAATTTGGGACAAAGCTCTCCTCTCTGGAAGCAGAGTTCTACTGTGGCAAAAAGCTCAAAAGTCAAATAACTGAGTGGCAACATGAGCAAGCAAAGGAAGCACAGCAATCTGACTTTGGATTCCTTTTTTGGGGACAAAAAGGCTCAAAGCATGGAACAGGAGGAAGACAATGAAATCAGAACTCCTGCACCAAAAGTTTCCAAGAAAAATAGGAACTGGTTACAGGCCATAGAGGAGCTTTAAGAAGGATTTTGAAAACCAAATGAGAGAAGTGGAGGAAAAATTGGGAAAAGAAAGGAGAATGATGCAAGAAAAGTATGAAAGAGAGTCAACAGCATGACGGAAGAAAATAACAACTTAAAAAATAGACTAACGCTGTGTAACCTTGAGCAAGTTACTTAACCCCAATTGCTTAAAAAAAAAAAATAGACTAACTCAAATGGCAAAAGAGGCTCAAAAAGGCAATGAGGAGAAGAATGACTTAAAAAACTGAATCTGGAAAAAGAATCTCAAAAAGCTCACTGAAGAGAATCACTCCTTCAGAATTAGACTGAAGCAAATGGAAGCTAGTAACTTTATGAGAAATCAAGATACTATTAAACAGATCCGAAAAAATAGAAGGCAATGTGAAATATCCCATTGGAAAAACCACTGACCTGGAAAATAAATCCAGGAGAGATAAGTTAAAAATTATTGGACTACCTGAAAGCCATGATCAAAAAAAGAATCTAGAAATCATCCTTCAAGAAATTCTCAAGGATTTAGGTATCAGTACCATATTAGTGTCATAAAAAGAACTTGGTAGGACTCCTTCTTCACGTTTGTCCCAAATAGTTCATAGAGTATTGGAATCAATTGTCTTTAAATGTTTGATAGAATTCACTAGTGAATCCATCTGGCCCTGGAGAGTTTTTCCTAGGGAGTTGACTGATGGCTTGTTCAATTTCTTTTTCTGAGATGGGATTATTTAAGTAATTTACTTCTTCTTCAGTTAATCTGGGCAACTTGTATTTTTGTAAATATTCATCCATTTCCCTAAGATTGTCAAATTTATATGCATACATTTGGGAAAAATAATTCCTAATTATTGTTTTGATTTCCTCTTCATTAGAGGTAGATTTACCCTTTTCATTTTTGATACTCATAATTTAGTTTTCTTCTTTCTTTTTTTTTTCATCATATTGACTAAGGGTCTATCAATTTTGTTGGTTTTTTCATAAAACCAGCTCTTGGTTTTATTTATTAATTAAATAATTTTCTAAATTTCAATTTTATTAATCTCTCCTTTGGTTTTCAATATTTCTAATTTAGTATTTAATTGGGGATTTTGAATTTTTTATTTTTCTAGGTTTTTCAATTGCATGCCCAATTTGTTGAGCTCCCTTTTTTCTGATTTAATCATGTATGCACTCAGGGATATAAAACTTCCCCTAAGAACTGCCTTTAATGTATCCCACAAATTTTGGTATGCTATCTCATTATTATCATTCTCTTAAATGAAATTAGATTGTTTCTCTAATTTCTTGTTTGACCCACTCATTCTTTAGGATTAAATTGTTTAATTTCCAATTAGTTTTTAGTCTGTCTTTCCATGGCCCTTTATTGCATGTAATTTTTATTGCATCATCATCTGACAAGGATGCATTTAATATTTCTGCCTTACTGCATAAAATTGTGAGGTTTTTATGCTCTAGAACATGGTCAATTTTTGAGTATGTGCCATGAACCGCTGAGAAGAAAGTATATTCCTTTTTATCCCCATTCAGTTTTCTCCAGAGATCTATCATACCTATCCTCTGCAAAATCCTGTTCACCTCCTTAACTTATTTCTTGTTTATTTTGAGGTTGGACCAGAGAGGGGAAGATTAAGGTCTCCCACTAGTATAGTTTTGCTATCTATTTCTTCCTCTAATTCCTTTACCTTCTCCTCTAGGAATTTGGATGCTATACCACTTGGTGCATATATGTTAAGTAATGATATTGCTTCATTCTCGATGGTGTCTTTTAACAGGATATAGTTTCCTTCCTTATCTCTTTTAATTAGGTCAATTTTCGCTTTTGCTTTATCTGAGATAAGGATTGCTACCCCTGCTTTTTTTACTTTAGCTGAGGCATGATATATTTTACTCCAGCCTTTTACCCTGTGGGTATCCCTCTGTTTCAGATGTGTTTCTTGTAAACAGCATATTGTAGGATTATGATTTCTAATCCACTCTTATATCCGTCTCTGTTTTATGGGAGAGTTCATTCCATTCACATTTACACTTATGATTGTTATCTGTTTCTTTTCCCTCCATCCTATTCCTGCCCCTGTTAATGTTCATATTCCCCCCTTATCCCTTCCCCCCTTTAATAGTTTTTCTTTTGACCACTGCCTCCCTCAGTGTTTCCTTATCAGCCCCCCTCCCTTTTCCTCCCCTTTCCCTTTACTTCTTCCCTCCCTACAAACCACTCCCACCCCCCTTTTGTAGCCCTTTCCCCCTTCTACTGCCTGTAGGATATTTTTATTCTTCTTTGCACCAAGAGAGACAGGAAAAAATCTCATGCAAAGCTCCTCTCCCTCCCCTCTTTCCCTCTAAAATGATACTTTTTGCATTTCTTCTCCATAGAGTCCTATGCTTAACTGGTTGTTATTCCCTCCTTGTACCAGAACCAATGAGGGAAAAATCTCATATGATTCCCATCTCCCTCCCTTCTTTTCCTCTGCTATACAGTTTTTATGCCTCTATGCGTGGCATAATTTACCCTTTTCCACTTCATTCATTCCCTTTCTTCCACTGTAGTTGCTTTGTAGCCCTTAATAAGATTTTTTTAAATCTTAATTTTGTGTATTTTATACTCATACCCTCTACTTGTCTATAACCAGTTTGATCTTATTGAATAGCAGGGTGTGGTGTATGCATGTTATGCGATACTATTGTGCTACAAGAAACGAGGAGCAAACAGTCTTCATATTTACCTGGAGAGGCATATACAAACTGATGCTGAGTAAGAAGAGTAGAACCAGGAGAAAGTTGTACATAATTACAGACACAACGTATGTCTGATGACCAACTTTAATAGACTGGACTCATCTCAGCAATGCAGTGATATAAGTCAATCCCAAAAAACTCATGATGGAGAGAAATGTGTGCATCCAGAGAAAGAACTAGAAAGAACTGAGTTTATATCCAGATGGAAGCAAAATACCTGATCTTTTTCCTTCTCTTATTTGGTTTTATGTCCTCTGCCATTTTTCATTCCATCTGATACAATCCGTCTTTATAACCTGACTAATGTATAATGTGAAAGTATTTACAGATCCTGTACTTGACTATATACCGCTATGGGGGGGAGGGGAGAGAGGGGGACAAAATGTGAAACTCAAGGAAATGTGGAATTGAATCGTGTAAACTAAAAGGAAACAAATTAATTTAAAAAAAAATAATAAAAGTTGAAAAAAAAATGATTGCTAAAAAAAAAGGAATGTGAGCTCCTTGAGGGCAGGTACTGTTTTTCCTCTATATCACTAGCATTTAGCACATCTGGCACATAGTAGGTACTTAATAAATGTTTATTGACTGTTTAAAAAAAAAGAAATTCTCAAGGAAAACTGCCCTGCTATTTTAGAACCAGAGGGCAAAATAGAGGTTGAAAGAATCCACTGATCACCTCTTGAAAAAGATCCCAAAAAGAAAACTCCTAAGAATATTATAGCCAGGTTCTGGAGTTCCCAGATCAAGGAGAAAATATTACAAGCAGCCAAGAAGAAACAATTTGAATACAGTGGAAACACAATAAGGATAACACAGAATCTGGAAGCTTCTACATTGAGAGACTGAAGGGCTTGGAATATGATATTCCGGAGGGCAAAGAAGCTGGGATTAAAACCAAGAATCATCTACCCAGCAAAACTGAGCATCATGTTTCAGGGGAAAATATGGTCATTCAGTGGAATACAGGACTTTCAGGCATTCTTGCTGAAAAAACCAGAGTTGAATAGAAAAACTGACTTTCAGATACAAGAAGCAAGAGAAGCATGAGAAGGTAAACAGGGAAAAGAAATCATATGACTTATGATTTATTATTTATTTATTATTATGACATATGACTTATCAAAGTATTTAAATTCCTACATGGAAAAACGATAATTTTAACTTATGAAACTTTTCTCAGTATGAGAATAGTTGAAGGGAATATAAATGTGTGTGTGTGTGTGTATATATATATAAAAATAAATATATATATGTACACATACATATATATGTCTATATAGGAAGGTATATAGGTGTATGAATACATGTGAGTGTGTATATATATATGTGTGTACAGGTATACATAGACAGAGGGCACAGGATCAATTGAACAGGAAGGGATGATACTTAAAAGGGGAAATTAAGAGGTAAGAGAGGAATATAATGAGAGGAGATGGGGAGAGACATATAAAAGAGGCAAGGGAAAACTGTTACAATGGAGGGGAAGAACAGGAAGGCAAAAGGGATTGGGTTGAACTTACTCTCAATGAATTTGGCTTAGGGAGGGAATGACATACACACTAAATAGGGTATCTCACCCTATAGGAGAGTAGGGGGGAAAGGGATGAGAGGAGGGATGATGGAAGGGAGGGCAGGCTAGGGGGAAGGGAAGTTGGAAGCATACACTTTTGAAAAGGAACAGGGTCAAAATAGAAAATAGAACAAGTAGGGGTCGGGATAGGAAGGAGGGAAATTCAGTCAGTCTTTCACAATATATCAACTACAGAAATGTTTTGCGTAGCTACACATGTACAACCTATGCTGAATTGCTTATCTGCCCAGTAAGGGTGGGTGACGAGGGGGGAAGGGAAAGAATCTGGAATTCAAAGTTTTAAAATCAAATCTTTAAAAAAATTTTATTATTGTTATTTTCTTATATACAACTGGGAAATAAGATATATACAGGCACTGAGGTATAGAAATCCATCTTGCCCTAGTGGAAAGTTGGAGGAGGCATGGGGGAGGATATAGGAGAGAGAAGATTGGGGGAGGTGGGATTCCTGTTTTGGGGTGGTGGGTAGGGGAAAGATGGGGAGAAAATCTGTAACTCAAAATCTTATGATTTTGATCACAATGATGTAAACTAAATGTAAACATAAAATTTAGTTTAAAAAAATTTTATCAGTGCAATTTTGCTTATATATTTTAACAATTTTCTGATATACTCCTTGACTGACTCTACCCTTTTAAACAAGCAACTGTCAATAAAAGCAACTAACATGATAATCACATACTAACATTTGATACTGGCAATCCTCACATCTCTACCATAAGGAGAGAAGCATATTTTATGATTCACTAAGTTAGTTCAGAGCTAAGCAAATTTGTGTTTTTTTTTTTCATTCACATTGCTGTATTAATTTTTGGGTAATCAGCTGGTTCTGCTTACTTTACTCCTTGTCAATCTTTTAAAAAATTTGACTTAACCCTTTTAAAAAACAATAAATAATACTAGATAATATTCTGGAATTTCTTGAAGAAGTAACAATGGATAAGGTTTAAAATGACATTATGTTTTTCTCATTATCATGCTTGACGAAAGCCTCTTTAAAAACTAAAACTTGATGAATGCAATGATAAACCACAAGTCCAGAGGACTAAAGATGAATCATGCCACCGACTCTTGTCAAAGAGGTAATAAGACGTTAAAATCTATAATGAAACATGCATGATCGGACATGGATAATGAAGGGATTTGTATTTCTAAACTTTATATAGTTACAGAGAGGATTTTTTTTAAAATTTCTACTGGGGAAACAGTAGTAAAGATATAACAAAAGTTTGTAAAACAAATTTAAATAAACAAAAAAGAGATTAAGATAAATAAACCTCACACATAAAGTGATATAGAAATAAATATAGGTACATAGAGATATAGAAACCAATTTTAGTTGGTTTATGTACTTTGGGAAAAATGATTCATCCTTGTTTTAGAATGTTAGTCCCAAATAAATATCTAAGTTCATTGGAGGTGCATATTAAAAAAGGTACACATTAAAAAAGAAATACAAAAATGTAGAATTATCTCAACCTGGAACTATATTACAAAAGACTTATGTTTAAACTTCCTGCCTTTAAGTGTCTCCCCACAGTCAGTTAATTCTCTAATTGTTATCAAAGTGATCTTCCTAAAGTGTAGGACTATCTTGACCATGCCACTCCTGGATTAAATAGCTTCTTAACACTTCTAGGATTAAATATAAAATCCTCTATTGCGGTTTTAGAGCCCATGATAACCTTGGCCATTCCTACTTTTCCAATCTTGTGAAACTTTATTCCCCTCCACATACTCTACCTTCCAGTGATACTGTCTTCTTTGCTGTTCCTAACCCAAGACACTCCATCTCCCAAGTCACTATATTTTCACTGGCTGTCTACCATGTTTAGAATGCTCTCTGTCCTTGTCTCTGCCTACTGGATTCCCTAAAATACTTAGGAAAGATCTGTGGAAGGACTAATTGACTAAATGTAATTCTACCCCTTCTATTTTTTTTTTAAAGGGGGAATGTAGGGCAATTGGGGTTAAGTGACTTACCCAAGGTCACATGGCTAGTAAGTGTTAAGCATTTGAGGCCACATCTGAACTCAGGTCCTCCTGACTTCAGGGCTAATGCTCTATTCACTGCACCACCTCGCGGCCCCTACCCCTTCTATTTTTAAATCATTACCAAATATTTGCTATTTCTTTACATCAGGAATTATGCTGTTTTTTTTAAAAAAATGACAAATTAAAATGCTTATGATCACCAACATTTCATCTGCAAGTACTTTTTATTTGAGAAAATGTTAAGAGATTTACCTGGCCACAGATATATAACTGGTATTTTTGGCAGCAAGGAAACTGTCACTATTTTAATTTATTAAGAGACTTAATGAGTTGACAAAAATTAATCTAACAAAAACAATAAAGTATTTAGGAATCCCTTATACTCCAGCACAATAAAACCATAATAAAAATCATTTATGTGATTAAGTAATGTTATATGAAATATGGTAAACCTGATTCAAACACAGTGAAATTAAAATAATGCATTCAAACAGAAATGGCAGAGATACTTTTGCATTTATTCAACTAAAGATAGACTGCGGCAGGTAAGGAACACTGTGACATGACACCTCATTCAGGATTTACAGAAGACATGGCTGATGACTGGGGTATTTTTCCTTGGGTATTTGGATATAAGTAACTGGGGTTAATCATAATGATAGGGAGGCCTAACCTAACATATGATATAGCTGACACAACATAAATAAGGTTTAACAATAACTATTTAAGATTAAAATAAAAATATCAAAAAATTTTTATATTTCCATCAAGTTTTGAGGCCATGGAATCAATTAAGTGGAAGATATGACATCATTTAGTAACTTACTTTTTCTAGTTTCATGAAAATATTAAGTGATGATAGTGACTTGTCATCCAAAACCCTTTAGAAAAATTGTAAATTGGGGCAGCTAGATGGCTCAGTGAATTGAGCACTGGCCCTGGAGTCAGGAGGACCTAGCCCCTGAGTTCAAATCCGGCCTCAGACACTTAACACAAAACTAGCGGTGTGACCTTGGGCAAATTGGTTAACCCCAATTGCCCTACCTTCCCCTCTCCAAAAAAAAAAAAAAAGAAAAAGAAAAAGAAAAAAATTTTAAATTGCAAACTAAGTATGGCTAGAAAAACAATGATCATTGTACATGAAAGTCTTGATTATACTGAAAAAAAAAAAAAGTCTAATCATAGGATCATAGAATGGCAGACTCACAGATCCGGAGCTAGAAGGGAAAGGAGAGGCCACCTAGTCCACACCCTTCGCTTTCACAGATAAGGAAACTGAGGCCTATGGTTAACTAAGGGTCAGAGGCAGGATGGGAAATCAGGCATTCCTGATTCTAAATTCAGCACTTGATGCATTATCCCACAGGGCATACTCCTATCATTAGATCCAAAGCAATGTCCCCAGATACAGCCACTGGAACATGACGAAATTGCTATACCGATATCTCTTCTACAAATTATTTTAAACAATGAATATTATAGATTCAGTTCCATGAACTGGTTAAAAACCTAAATAAGGGATTAAGAACCTCCCCAAATACTGCTGACTACTGATGCTTTACAAAGGTAACATTATTTAAGGATTAATAAAAAATATGAAATTTCAAAATATACAATTCAAAATTCATGATATATCGTCTCTTACCTTCCAAGAAAACACTGCCAAAGAGGTCGATTTTGTGTTGCCAAATCGGAATCTTTAGAACCAAACAATTTAGCTAGCAATCGAACCACAGCTAAACGCTCTTCTCCATCATTGCTCTAAAAAGAGAAAAAGAACAAATGAATTATGTAACTCATCAAATCATAGGAAATCCTGAGGTGAAAACCACACTAAACAGCACCTTCATATTCCTGCTAATTACAGCAAAAACCAAAAAATTATTTAATTTTTTTTTCATCTACTACTGGTATTGGAGAAAGAACATCAACCTACAAGTCAGTATATTAACTTGGCCAAGTCACTTTACTACCTGTCCTTGCGTTTCACATACATAAAATTAGGGCTCCTTTTTGAAATTCTAGGATTCCCAAATCTTCGACTATACTTTTGATTCTTTAATCCAGGCTCAATCGTATTTGGGAATTATTTAGTCCTTTGTCTTCTCCCTCCTACTGCCCTTAGGTATTGGAAGGATGGGAGAGGAATCTGTTTGATTGCTTATTTCTAGTCCCTAAAAGGCAATGCAGCATGGTGGAAAAGAAGCTAGTCTCAAAGCCAGTTAGTTATCTGGGTTCCAGTCTCTCCTTTGACAAATAATGGCTATGTCAAGTTGCTTAATCTTTCAACGATCTAGACAACTCTCTACAATTTCAGGTTATATAGAGGATGGTAACCTGCATTTGTACAGTTTCCCCACCAGTGAGTTCCCTATGTCAACAAAATCACAGGTCCAGTCCCTATCTCTATTACATGTCCTATCAAAAACCAAGGCAGTGGAAGAATTTCAATATTGGTCAATTCTATCACTTAATAGAAACATTTGTAAAGACATGACAGAGAAAAAGTAAAGTGATTCTTTTATTTGATACTTCATTACATTTATGACCTCACATATTCCTGCCAACAACGTATATAACAAAGCTCATCCATGCCTTTATGATGCTGTTTACTGTCCACATCCTACTGTTAATAGCTTCACCTAACATTTCAAAATACCTTTTTGTGCTGTTTCTTACAATTGTGTAGAAATCAATGAAGCACACAGGCTATCGATAAACTTATCCATTGCTTTTTAACCTTTCATAATCATGTTGTTCCAATAATACTCTGAGAAATTCTGTCGGTAAAACGTTTTAGCTGAATCACGCTTACACTGTGTCCTTGCAACTTTAATTCCTGATAAAATCCTAAGGAAACTGCATGAAGTCTGTATTATAGGTGAGTTTCAAGGAAGAAGTACACAATTTAAGAGTCAGAGAAACCGACAAATATCAAGTTCTCATCTGTATATGCTTATGTGTATTTATTAACTGTCTCCTAAGCCCATTATGATAAAAGATAAATGATCCAGGAAAATTAATTTTGGCAGCAGACAGTGTAGTAAAGGATCTCCTATTCACAATGCTTGATGTAGTTAGGGTAGAAAACTCTGTTGAATGAAGATTATTTATTGTCTTCCTTTGTTACTCTACTGGGGAGAGGGGAAGAAGGAAAAAGCTAACTTATGATTTCAAAGGTATAGGGAACATGCACTGAGAAAACTTGCAGCAATGCAAACTGGAAAATACTGTGCAACTCCTAGTCTTTGAGAGATGGCCGTAGTACTGAAGGTTAAGTTTGAAGGTTAAGTTACTAACATAAGGTCAAAGAGTCAGTATGTATCAGAATCAGTATGTAATGTAATGTAGTGTAATGTAATATCATATCATATAATAATAATCAGTATATAAAATCAAGTCTTCCAGACTTGGGATAACTTTCTCTCCATTATTATGCCAAAGTTGCCTTTCCAGTCAATCTATACAATAAGATAGTTGTGCTCCAGGCTCACTGGTAACTTATTTTTACTTATACCGTGTTTCCCCGATAATAAGACACTGTCTTATTAAAAAAAAAAAATTTTTTTTTTTTTTGGAAAGAAAAACACCAGAGGGCTTATTTTCAGGGGAGGGCTTATGTTGTCCTGCCTCAGCTCTCCTCCGCGGCACTGCTCTCAATGGCGCCAGCAAGCAAATCACTGGGAAAGAACAGGATGACGCACTCACTGCTGCAGCTCTGATTGGATGCAGCTCGGAACGCGGCGTGCGTTTCACGGGGAGGGGGGGGCAGTGCATACAGAGGGTACTGTAATATAGCGTAGCACAGGGGATCACCTTCACTACAGTAGCAATCTCAATAGGGCTTATTTGAGAGGAATCTTACACAGTAAGGGGAGGGCTTATTTTCGGGATAGGTCTTATTGGGGAAACACGGTATATAGCATTACAGTTAGGCTTGGATACTAGAAAGTATCAAAAAGTAAAAACGCCTTGATTCTCTGAGAAAACTAGCTCAGTATCCAAAAGTATTTATTCAATGCCTAAATTTAGTAATCACATTCATAGTTCAATGCAGGTTGGAAACAATATTGGAATCTAAAAACTAGTATAATAGAAATAGTAATGCACAAATGATAGAAGGAAAAGAAATACTGAGTAATAAAATTTATAAATTTAATGTTTAAAATACATTTTTAATTTGCATTTTTTTGCTTTTCAAAAAATTTTGCCTTTATAATTACTAGTGAGTCACTGTGCTAGGAAAAGTCTCTGCACTGAAGGAGTTTACATTTCACTGGAGTGATACAGCATTTAAGAGAGCTGAAAAATACTGTGTGGTGCTTTGAAGAAAGCAAACACTTGTGAGAGGGAGAAGGGAGGTGGGAGCGCATTATAAGGGATGAGGACAAACTATACAAAGGCACAGAGTTTGACAAAATGTATAGAATACAGAGTGATTTGAAGTAAGTCTATAAACACCAACTAGAGACAGAATGTGGAGATTAAATGCCAAACTGAGGAATCAGTACATTACCTATGGGCAATAGGGAGTCACTGAGAATTCCTGGGCAAGGGAGTAATGTGGTCAATTTTTTACTTTCTGAAAATAGTTTTGATCCCTGTGGGGAAGATGGAAAAAGGAAAGAATGGAAACAGAGCAAATAACGAGGCAATAAAAGCCTGATCTAGTGTGGTGGCCATGAGAATGAAGAAAAAAGGGTAGATGTGAGGGATATTGGGTTCAATGAACATTGACTGCATATGGGAGTGAAGGTAGTAACTCCAAGGCTATAAGACTGATTAACTGGAGAGATAGTGGTGTCTTCAAGAGAAAGTCTGCAGAAGAAAGTAACACACTGGGACCTGACTGAAATATTGAAAGGATACACAGAACTAGATGTTCAAAAAACAATTGGTGATGATGTTAAAGCATAGAGAACCCATGAAGCTGATGAGATCATAAAAATGAGAGAGTAGTGATAAAGATGAACGTCCAGGATATAGGTGTGAGGAATATCCATGATTAGAGGATGGAACATAATTCCAACAAAGAAAATTGAAAAATTAACAGTAAGATAGGTAGGACACTCAAGAATGAGCAGCAAAGAGTGGTCCACACAATCAAAGAAGTGTGAAGAAGGGTGAAAACAAGGAAGAGGCTATCAGAATTAGCAATCACAACATATTATTACCAATCTTCAATGAGAACAATTTCAGTAAAATGAAACCAGATTGCAAGGGGCAGAGAAGTAAGTAGGAGAGAAAGAATTTGAAGGAACACAAGAACAAATCCCAAGTATTTTCATGTTCCAGTATATTTAATACTGAATATTATTTATGTGCCTATTTTGGAGATAATAATAATAATACATAGCACTTACCTGCAAGGCGCTGTACTAAGCACTTTATAATTATCATCTCATTTGGTCCTCACAACAACCCTGGGAGGTAGGTGTTACTATCCCCATTTTACAGATGAAGAAACTGTGACAAACAGAAGTTAAATGATTTGTCCAGTGACACACTGTTAGTATGTGTCTGAGGTTACATTTGAACTCAGGTCTTCCTGAGTCTAGGCCTAGTGCTGTATGCACTATGGTGCCTAGCTGTCGCTGAAGAAGCAGTGTGGAACAGAAAAATAAGGAATAAATAGCTCTGGAATCAAAGAACTGAGTTCAAATCCCACCTGCCTATGTGATCTTGGATAAATCATTTAATATCCCAGGCCCTCAGTTTCCTCATTTGTAAATTAAGAAGTCTGAATTAGATATAACCTCTAAGATCCCTTCCAACTCTAAATCTATGAACGTATAATGAAAGATGAATAGGTACATAATTTTTTTCTTTTAAAAATACTATAAACTCAATAAATATCAAGATAAATTTCTAATCAAACATAAAATAAGCAATAAAAGCGTATGAGACATAAAACATTTAACAGAGTAGAATCAAAGAAATTAAAGAAGCAAAAAATGAAATTACTGTGACCCTTCCTAAGCTTATATGAAATCTTGCTGTATTTGGTTTTGTGTTTCTCTATATATGTATACGCATGCATGTGTGGATATATATGTATATGTACATATATACATACATATATGTATACACACATATCTGCAGTTGATAGAACTTGATCTTAAATTGCATCACTTCATATAGATCTTTCCTTTACCCAAGAGATAACTGATCAAGAGACATGAAAAAGTTCTCAGAAGAATAGAAAACTATTAATAGCTATATGAAACAATATTCCAAAATTAACTAATATTAAGAGAAATGAAAATCACAACAACTCAAGAGGTTTTTACCTTGCACCCAGCAAATTGGCAAAGATGTCAAGAGATGGGAACAGTCACTATTGGAGGGGTTGTAGAAAGAGTCACACTAATGCATTGTTGGTGAAGCTAGAATTTGGTCCAATCATTCTGGAAAGGACATCTGAAATAATGCAAAAAAAAAGTGCTTATAGTATTTTTTCTTTGATCTGGAAGCTTTGGATTTTGGTTATCATGTTCCTGGGACTTTTCATTTTGGAGTTTCTTTCAGGAAGTAACTGGTGTATTTTTTAAAATTTCCACTTGGCTACTAAAGAGATTTGGGCAGTTTTCTTTTTAAAATTTCTTCATGTTCTAAACCTCTTTAATTTTTTTGGTCATGATGTTTACAGAGTCCAGGGATTCTTTTTCTCTCCTTGATTTTTCAGATCAGTCGATTTGTGCTATGAGATGCCTTACATTTTCTTCTAATATTTTTCACTCTTTTGACTTTGATTTAATATCTCTTGTCTCATGCAGTCACTGGCTTCTAATCAGTGTTATAGTTTTCATTGTTTATTGCTTGAATAAGGCATTATACCTCTCATGCCAAGCTGTTAACTTCTCTGATCAATTTTTTCTTGCATGGCTCTTATTTCTTTCCAATTTTTTCTTCATGTGCTTTCATTTCATTTATAAAAACATTTTTAAAATCTTTATTTAAAAAAAACCTCTTGCTTCATTTCTTCCAGGAATTCTAGTTAGTTTGTGCTCAAGCTGTGTTTTTCTCTGAGGCATTGCCTGTAGATGTTTTGGAGTTATTCTATTCTGCATTTGTGTCTTGAGTATCCTTGCCATCATAATAGTGCTTATGATATGGTTCTTTTTTGTTTGCTCATTTTTCCAAGTAACATCCTGGTTTTGTTCTTGATGTTAGGGGTTGGGTTCTGGAGCACTGTTGCTGCTTTCTTGGGATATTTGTTATTTAGTCATTTTCAGTTGTGTCCAATTGTTCGAGACCCCTTTTGGAGTTTTCTTGGCAAAAATACTAGACTGGTTTGCCATTACCTTTTCCAGCTCATTTTACAGATGAGAAAACGGAGGCAACAAGAGTTAAGTAACTTGCCCAGGGTCACAGAGCTAGTAAGTATCTGAGGCTGTATTTGAACTTAAGTCTTCCTTACTTGGGGCCTGGCACTCATCCACTGCACTACCTAGCTGCTTCTTAGGACACTTAGTCTTGTGTTATTCCAGACTCAAAGAGACAGCAGTCAGGTTACAGACCTGCAAATTTCAGTGCTATCAAAGTGGTCTAACCAGCTGCCCTGGGTTGAGCTCCAGGTGAGTTCTCTACCTGGATTTCAGTCTCAGTAACAGAAGAACACTGCTAGACTTAGCTCTTACGAACCAGGTGGAAAAGTCTGCTGGTTCAGAGTTGTAGCACTGTAGGCTCCCCTTTGATCTCAGATTCCTGCCCTGATTATTCTTCTGCAGGCTGGGCTAGATGCTAGAACTGAGAAGTAGCTCTGCTCCTGGGGCTCTGAGCCACACTTCTGCTGCTTGCTTCTAAAATTCCTCCTTTCAGCCCAGAAAACCCCTCCCTAGGACACCACCTCAGGGCACAAAGCCTCTTTTTTCAGTCCAGCCTGTCGCTTATTTCATTCATACATGTCTCTGTTTTTATAACACCAAATGGTTTTGATGACCAGAAGGGCTATTTTCCCTCTATTCCTATCCTTTTTTCATTTTCCCCTGATACTCTAGATCTTTTGGTTTTCCCAGTGAATTTTGTAGCTATTTTATTGAGTTCTGTATAGCATCCTATTGGCAGTGTGCATAACATCAAACCTGTAGGTGACACTTTGGTAGAAATGTCATTTTTATTATATTTACCTGGCCCAGTCATTAGCACTGAAGATGCCTCCAGCTACTAAATTTGTTGTTTTCTGAAAGTATGTAACTGAATTTATATAAGTATTTCATGTACTCTGGCAGACTAATCTCCAAATATTTTATGCATTTTGTGTTTACTTTGAATGAGATTTCCATTTCTATTATTGCTTCCTGGGTATCAGTATTATATAAAATGATGTTGGGTTATTTTGTAGGCCTCAACTATGCTCTAGCTATTGATTTTATTCAACTAGGACATTTTAAGTCATCGATAAACAAGGAAGGTGAAAGGAAGAAGAAAAGCACTTATGATGTGAGCCAGGCACTGTGCTAAGCATTTTATAAATATTATCTTATTTGATCCTCACAACAACCCTGTGAAGTTGGTGTTACTGGAATTCCTATTTTACAGGTGACGAAACAGACAGAAAGCAGTTAAGTGCTTTGCACAAGTTCACATGGCTCATTTGAACTCAAGTTTTCCTGACTATAGGCCCAGTGTTCTATCTAATAAACCACCTAGAAGTCTCTGGGTTATACATACCCATTGCCTTTTTTTTTAATGCCTATAATTTCTTTCTTTTGTCTTATTTCTCTTACTAGTATTTCTAGAACTATATGAAATAATAGGTGGGAAAGTGGGCAGCCTGACTTTACTTCTGTACTTCTAGAGGAGTGTGCATCTGTGCTTTACAATTGTATTTAATTTGAAAGCTTCTTGTGTATCGTCATTGCATATGATGCTGAAGATTTGGGATATTATTTTTTATGATATTAAAAAAGTACCCTATTCTGTAATACTTTGCAAGGTTTTTTTTGTTCGTTTTAAAGCATCAGTGATTTATGCTTTGCCAAAGATTTTGTCTCCACCTATTGAAATAACCATGTGGTATTGGATGTCTTTGTTTTTAATATAATTATATTGATTATTTTCTTATTGTTATCCTCTAAAGAATAGAAAAGCTTCTACTTAATAAATGAGATGCACAGGCTCCTAAATAATGTGAAATAATAGAAAGAAAAAAAACTTGAGGCTCCGAGTTATGCTATATGACTATTTTTAGGCAATGTGATAATTTTTATGTATATTTTGCTAAAATAGTGTTATTATTAAATGTTAAGATGGATTTCAAACTATTCTAACAAAGTAGTAATTATCAAAATTACCTCTACTGATTTTCTAAAAAAAGTAATCAATGGAATGGCCTAGAAAACCACGTCCTCAAAAATATGCACAGAACAGTATAATGTTGTAAAATTAAGACTAAAAGCTGAAGAAGGCAAGGCCTTTTTAATTTAAAAAAACCCAATGGGAATACTGAAAAGCACTCTAATCAAGAATAAGTTTAGATCAACCACTGAAGCCTTATTCCTCAATAAATTCCTAGTATATAAAAGCTGTTAATATAAGAATTCATAACCCCAAATTAGAGGAGATTGAAAGCTTCTTTCTTTCATAATATGTCTGGGGTAAAATTTGTAACCAGACAAAGGACAGAACAGATGATAAAATAAAAACTGACTCTCAATTATAGAAAAATTATAAAAATCAGAATAACTGGGGTAAACTTGGGGGACAAGAGATCTTGTCATCAAATTGTTCTGATAAAAAGTCTGACATACAACCTCTATATGCAGTTGGTACAAATATACAATATCACAATTCATTCTCAGACCTAGGTCTCAGGACTTCTGCAATTCCTTTGAACATTATGATTCTCTGATACTGATTAGTTCTTTTTCCAATTGTACCATAACACCTATCCACAAGGACAAGATCAAAATTCCTCTTAGGCCTTCTCAAGCTCTTATCATAATCTAATTTGTATTCACAGAATAGCAGAATTAGGAAGCATCTTATCTGCAGTTCTGTCTTTCTTCTTCCTGCTAGAAGCCCTCAGGTGGTGTCATAGTGCACAGAGCACTGGATCTGTCATCAAGAAGGCCTCAGTTCAAATCTAGCCTCAGAAAGTTACTGGTTGTGTGCCTTAACTTCTGTCTGCCTCAGTCTCCTCAACTCTAAAATGGGAAAAATAACAGAATTTACCTCCCAGGGTTGTTGGGAAGATTAAGATGAGTTATTTACAAAAAGTACTTTGCACAGTACCTTGCACACAGTGGGCATTATATAAATGCTCATTCCCTCCCATCAGGGAAATGAAAATTAAAAAGCAATTCTGCCTCATCTCACAGTCAATAAACTAGTAAAGATATTAAAAAATGAGAAAAATCATTCTTTGAGGGGCTACAGTAAGACAAGAATGCTAATTCATTGCTGATGAAGAGGCAAAGTTTGTTGAGCTATTCAAGAAAACAATTTGAAATTATATAAGCAAAGTTAAAATTGTTCACACCCTCTAGCCCAGAAATATCATGCTTGGGTCTATATACCAAGAAGGTTATTAACAACAAAACTATACATACAAAAATGTTCAAAGTGGAAAACAAAATGTGTGCCTGGCAATAGGCAAATGACCAAACAGATTACAGCATGTGAATGCAAGGAAATATTACTGTATTACAAGCAATAACAAACAAATTCCAAGACAGGTAAAAAGACTTGTATGGACAGTTCACGACTACGGCGATGACCACTACCACTACCACCACCACCACCACCACCACCAAACATTATATAGCAGCTCACTACGTCCAGGTACCACGCTAAGCTCTTTAAAATTATTATACAATCCTCAGATCCTCAGAACAAGCCTGGGAGGCAGGTGCTATTACCTCCAGTTTAGAGATGAGAAAACTGAGGCAAGTGACTTGCTCAGGATCACACAGCTAATAAATGTCTGAGGTTATATTTAAACTCAAGTCTTCCTCTCTTTATCCACTGTATCACCTAACTGCAGTTCAAGTATACATCTCCTTTCTGTGACTTCTTCTAGAGAATATACTTTGCAAAAATTTGGTGGGAAGTATTTTTGGCCACATGGTAGGATTTTAATGAATGCACACTCAATTCATGAGTCTGTTGTGTCAAAACACAAAATAATAATTTTAAAACATTAAACCTTTAAACATAGCCTCAGAGAACGTGACCCTTTTGAGGATAAGAGTATTGTTTACTCTGTACTCCCCTTGATCTTTACTGGATGCCTCCTCCTGACCCTCGGCTTTCAAAGGTACTGACAATGTAAATTCTACCAAACAGAAAAGGCTGCTGCCTAGGAACAAGCTTAGGAAAGCACAGGGAAGATGTATAACAATAGGCTTCAAATTAAAGCATTTCATTCCAACCCAAGAACCAGTCATATACAGAGGTGTGTAGATTTAAAATAATTCAATCTAGTCTAGGGGTAGCTATTCATTAGTATTTGTTTAAGGAGTTAGGATATTTGAAATCTCATTCTTACTCCTAATGTCTGAAGACAAAGAACTGACTTCTCTCTACTCCTTGAGTCTGTAAAATGGGGGTGATGAAAACATTTACAAAGTATTTTACACAAGTTTCTTTACATATATTATCTCATTTGAACATCACAACAACCTTGTGAAGTAGGTAGTGGTATTACAATCCTGATTTTATAGATAAAAGAAACTGAAGCACAGAGAGTTTAAGTGACTTGGTCTAAATTATGTAACCTAGGTCCTGATTATATCACAGTATTTGCCATATTCACATTACAGGAATGTCCTAAGTGGCACTTAAAATAATGTCTATAAAAGACTTTGAAGAAATAAAATACATTATACACCTGAAAGATCCTGTCATTTTCCACTGGATTAGAGTAGAAGGGAAGACGTACTCCAAAGAAAATATGCTGGATCCTTGCACCAGGGAATAGCCTAATGTTACTAAGCCTCATCAAATAGAACCCTACAACAAACCTATCTTCCATCAAAGATGACTACTCTATAATAACAGCATTACAACACATCTACACTGTTTTAAATATTTATTTTTGCCATTGTTCTCTTCCACTAGGTGCAGATAAAGAAATGACTATATTATAAAATATAGAATAGAAATGACAATTGTGCGATTGTTTTGAAGCATGTAGATTATTCAGTATCTCATTAATCAGGAATACAGTTAATGAAAAATTTCTTGATATTCATTTTACTAGCAATATGTTTTAACTTATACTCTCATAATTATAACAAAAAATTCTTAATTGTGTAACATATATCTTTTTGTTTTTAATTACAAAAAAGGTTCAAGAAAACTATGTAATCCTACCTTTAGTTTGAATTCAAGTTGTGGCATAACTGAGAGCAATAAATGAGGATCTATGGCAAAAAGTTCCTGAATCAGATCAAATACATGTTCTGATAGATCACTCACTGAAGACCTTCCCAACACCAGAACTTGGTTGAAAAACTGTAAAAAAGTTAAAAAAAACAGCCCATGTTAACACACCTTGCAAAATTGCTTTCTTAAATGATGTAGAATAGATATTGGTCATGAGAATTAACCAAGGAAAGGTGACATTAAAAGAGTAAATGCAGTTCTTGCTTTGGCTACTGATAAAGGCCAAAAGCACATAAAACATTACAATAATCAACAATTTGCAATTCCATTATGTAACAGAATATTGCAATTTTGTTTATAAAATTCCAGCACATAATGGAACAGATCTTATACTTGACTCATTTAATAATAGAATAAAATCCTTCACAAACCCTATAAACATCAAGTATTTTGACTCAAAAGAAAAAAAAATGCAATGTCTACATAAAATCCAATTACAACATGGAAAATATATCAGGACAACAAGGATATATGATTATGTTGGTTTAAGAGTTCCCTCCTTCACCAATTAAGTTATCAAGAATTACGTGAGTTTTATAGAGATTTAGTGATTTACACATGGTCACACATTCAGCATTGGTGTCAGGATCTGAAATTTTGAATAAATAAAAGGTCTTTTTGACCAAAAGTTCAACACTCATTACACGAAGCTATCTATCATCATTACAAAGAAGGCTTCCTTAAAACAAAGTTTCTAAAGCAGAAATATTTTGTTGATCTTATTATGAAATTAAATATAATGAATTACAATTTTTTTTCTGATCTATGTCCTTGGAACAATCTGTCTGCATTTAAATACATTAAAAAAAAGGAAAGCCAAAATTTTTATGATTTTTTTGTTTTCCTATCAGTTCTCATCTCTATCTCCAACATTCAGACTTAGAACATTAGCCCTTTAAGGCTTCCAAAGCATCTGTTCCTGCTTCAGCACTCCACAGCATCCTAAACTAAAGATCTAGAAAAGGTAAAGGGTAGTGAGTAAGTATATAACCAAAGCACTATTCATTTTCTAATTCACTAAAAGAGGTGAAATATCATCTGTTTTATTTTCAAAATAAAGTTAAAAGGAAATGTAAAAATTCTCCATGCCATCAATGTGATTTCTGGCACCATAGTTATCTGAGTAAAATTCTATATGAAGGAGTAATTTGTAAAATTCTTGGAATTCCTTATAAAAAATTGACTTCTATTCCTGTTAGTAGACTTTCAATGTAACATAACATGGAGATAATCCTCAACTTTCAGCTTAAATGACTGAGAGAGTGATATATAAACAAGAAACCACAAATATCCAACATAACTGTATCTGTCTTTGAAAAGTTATTATACTTTATGTAGTTTAACTTCAATCTCAAGAAACCCATTAGAACGAATTGTATTACAAATACTACGACCTTAAGCTTGTTAAAGTGAATAGGTTTAAATTCTTAAATGTTAAAATTTTATACATATAATACAAGAGTGAATTTTTTTTTCCTCTTGAAGGCCTTGAATCAAAGAAAAAAAGTAATCACAATCACATAAGTAAAAATAACTTTGTTCTTTCATAAAAGGAGGAAATATGAAAAGCTTGACTGAACAATCTTGATCTGAAGAGCAAACACATGAAATGTGATTCGATAAACATAATAAAACAAAATAATCTCTTATTATATAAAATTAGAAAGCTTTATACAGATCAAATCAATGTGGTAAGATTAAAAAGAACAAACTATGGGCAAAAACTTTTGGATTTAGTGATTCAGATTAAATTCTAACATTAATATATAGAGAACTGAAAAAGAATAATACCAAGTTACTTTCCAAGACAATATTCAAAGAATTTGAACAATTCTTCTAAAATCACAAATTATCAATAACCTGCTAAAAATGTTCCAAATAACTAAGAAATAAAAATTAGAACAACCATGAAGTATCACTCCACATCTATCAAGGTGGATAATATGTTAAAAGATGGAAAAACTCATTGTTGGAAGACAGCTTCAACTATTATAGAAAACAATCTGGAATCATACAGAAAAAACTGCCAAACTTTTCATACCAAGGAGGTTGACATCAAAAAGATTAATGTGTATTTAAATTTCATAAGTAGTCTTATAACAAAAAACTGAACACAAATTATTTGCCTACTGACCAGAGGATAGTTGAAGGAATCATGGTATATGAATGCAAGGGAATATTATTGTATGATAAAGAACATAAATATAAAAATTTCAAAAAAACAGAAGATATACAAAGTTATGTAGGATGAAGGTGAGTCAAAATAATAATAGGTACAATGACTACAACAATATAAACAAAGTCAATAGAGAGATAACAAAAATCTAATCAAATAAATTATTTTATGTTAATGTGAGTACAATTCTATTAAAGTTAAAAGATTCATTCCTCATTTCTGGTAATAAATGATATTCTATATGTTTTTGAAGGAAGTTACTTTGTTAAAAATTTGTTTGAGTGTTTGTCAAGAAGTACGTTTTCTATCAAAGCAAAATGTATAATTTTTGAGATGGTCAGAAGGAATCAAACCCCAAAAGTTCAAGTTTATAAATTACAAATTAAAAGTGAAAACAGATACATACATTAGCAATGGATGCCTCAATGATCTGGACTGTTCTTTTCAGTAAGACTTTTGCAAGATCAAATGCTTGTTTATTTAAGTTCTAAAATAAAGAATGAAAAGGATTCACATTACAAAAAATGAAAGCAATTTGATGGAAAACACCTTCTATTGATCTGGAGTAAATATTACCATGAGAAAATTCCATTTTTTCCATCCACCAGAATGTTAAGTACAACATTAAAAGGCACAGATATACACTCATAATCAAGTAAACGAATCTTATTAATTAACTTAATTAACTTTCTGTTCTCTCCCATTTTATCCAAATGGTCAAACGAACCTGAATGCTGAAATCTGATAAACTAAACCATGAATCCAATTTGAACCAAAAATAAATCATTTATTGAGCTGAAAGTCAAATCGTTTAAACTACTAAGAAACAATACCTATTTCCTACATCTACTAAAGTAGAATACTAAAATATTTTTCATCCAAACTGACATTCCATTCATTTTTACTAAACATCTGCTATGCCAGATTAATTGTTTCTTCATTCTTAGTCCACATTAATTGCTCATCTTATCTTTCCCAATAGAACTAAATAGACCAGACATTCAACTGTTTTCCCTCTTGGAACCTGATTCAAAGCTCTAGGGTTTCTTTCTTTCTTTTGAAAGGCTGCCGTGTTAGCTTTTTACAGTGTAATGAAGTTAATATTTCTAAAATGTTAGGTTTCAGGTGAAAAAAGGTCAAACAAGTCACTCAATGTGTTTGGCCCTCAGTTTCCTCCTCTGTAAAATGATGAGATTGTATAATATGAACTCTAATGTCCCTTCTAGCTCTTTATGATGCTATGTCTTACATTACCCTTAAAAGTATATTTCACTGACAACCGTAAACTCTCTAATCTAGGATCTGCAAACAACAGACCAGATCGACTGAAACAAACCTTACTGAGTAAAACCAACTCATATCCACACCTGAAATAAAAATCTGTATCTCAAAGTACCTCTTAGAAGATCCTAAAGTTGGTTCCTCCTGACATACATCCTTTTCATAATTTGCTGAGATTCTTAGCATGGCATAGAACAAAATCAAGAGAAGCATTCCATTTCCCACTATGCTCACACACTGTTCAGCACTTATCACTAGCTTAGAGACGTGACTAACTAAATAACACATATCCAATTAGCTCAATGCTTCATGGGAATGAAATAAAAAGTTGTTCTTTCTCAAATAAAAGGTTGCCTGGAGTTGACTCAAAAATTAGAAGCTAGGTTTAACATCATCATATATTTAGAAGAAATTAAGAGCAAACCTTTAAACACAGCACAAAATACTAATATCTTTGAGAGTTAAGGAAAGATGCGTAGTACTTAAATGCATAATCAGATGCTTTTCTACTACTAACAAAATCCAAGGGAAAAAGGAAATGAAACTTTGGGAGAGAAAGGTAGCCAGCTGACTTTTAAATCCCTGATTATCGCTACATGGATGGCAGGCCTGAGTACAATACTGCCACAAAGCTTTCAACATCACAAGGGCCCAGGATAACTGTGTAAAGTCGTATGAGGGGGAAAAAAGAGGACAAGAGAGACAAGGGTGTTAAAGTCTAACAGTCTACATTTGAACTATGCCATGGCTTGTTCCTTTGTTAATCCTTTCATCCTCACCATACTATTGCTCTCCCCACTACTCTGGTGCATAAAAAAAAGTAAGTGCACCATGAGATGTGATTATATTTTCATATCTTGGAATTTAATAAGAAAAAGAACATGAATCTTTTTATTTGGGTTAAAATTACTATTTTCTCTGCAGAGAAGGTTGGGATACTGTAGAGAAAGCATTCTTGACTTTGAAAAAAAGTTTAAACACAATACTTGTTGATTTGGAATTAACAGGGTATCAGGTTACATCAAGTTAGCTTTATTGTACTGGTACCTACAAAGTAATGCTATGATTTGTTTTCCTTTTTTGTGGATGGGGGAAAAATAAAGGTTGGGAGATAGGAAATTCCATTATTAACATCTTTCTAATATGCTGACCTTATGTGCAGGAATGAGATTAATAAGAATAGAATCCAGTAATTCTTGGGTCACTCCATCACCTTCCATGATGATAGAACTCATCAAGTCCAACATGTGCATTTGCACCTTCTTATTGTGGCTATTGCTAAAAAGGACAAAGAATAGATCATATTAAAATTTTATTTTAAATCCAGAGATTACAACCTTTAAGTAAAACCATAGGATAAAAGGGCTATACTATCACTTCTCAATTTACTACTCTATGTATGCATTAGTAAGGCCAAGCTGTTCTGATTTCAACTACTGTGCTTACTTTCTCCACCAATTATTATTCTGCAAAAAAGCACTAACTTTAAGAGAATCCCTAATTTGGTTTTCCCAATACATATTCAGGCAGAGAGCAGAGGTTTAATTAAGTAGGATTTATGTAAACTGTTCTTGCCCCAGTAGGGCCCAAAGTATGAACTAGTCCATCAAAGATAACAAGCCAGTAACAAGCCAGCTCTGCTTAGGCTGGAACTCAGTTCTAAGAGCATTTATTTAATTCATCCACGGCATAAAATGAGGAGACAGAAAAAAGGCACCAAGCAGGACAAGGGAAGCTAATTTTCTAATTCCTTCCATTGTATTCCTTCACTATTATAATTGAAATATAAAGCATTTGCAGAAAATCAGAACTATCCAGATTCAAATCTGCACAAATGTGCATTATATCAACTAGAAATGAGTTATTAATACATTAATACTTGTATTAATGCTGAAAATTCAAAGTTTTACCATATATAGCAAAAACTTGTTACATGCTCTTTATCAATTAAACTAGACATCAAAATAATGACACAACAAAACACAATGGGAAAAGCAACACATGTGGAGACAGTTCACTTAATTATAGATATAACACTGGGAACAACTTATAATCTCTCAGAGCCTTTGTCTCTGTGTTTTTATTTAAAATATTGTCATGTATTTTCACTGCCATTCTATCTCCATCCCCCAATTTATCTACCTTACAGGGGACTCACAAATAATTGCCATTTATACCTGTAAGTCAATGCCAGGACTTACACTACTAAATGGAGTAATGTGAATTAACTTCATTAACTAGAATGTCTAGCACCATCCTCCAAAGGCTAAATTAACAAAAATATTTTACTGACTTCAATTCTGTATTTTAAAAAGTCCCCTAACCATGTATGTGTGTGTGTATATGTATATGTATATATATATTTTTTAATTTAAGATATACAAAGAGATTTTAAGTCAAAAGAAACAAGAACATTGGGCATTTTTATTTCTCTTTATTAATTATTTCTGAGGGTAAGAAAGAAAGAATTTTCTCAAGGAAAAAAAATAAATCTTGTCATGAAAGAGATTTGAAGGGAATTTATAAAAGGAAATGATAGTAATTTTAGGTACCAAATCTTAGAGCATTAAGAAAACTGAATATAGAAATGATGTCTTACACATTAAGAACACCTTCTGAACCATTCAAAATAATTTTACATCCATTAGTTAATATTTCCTAACAAGAGGAGGATTAGGAAAAGTAAGGAGCTTTTAGCTAAGATTATTCACAATTTATTTACTCAGTTTAGGAACTGTCAATGCCCCCAAAATCACAAATCAAATCGGTTACGATATCAGCAAACATCTCTTTCCATCTCCCTTCCTACTTCCCTGGTAATTGGTCAATTATATGGGTCTTTCTGCTCTCTATATTTTGACCATATTACTTCATTTGCCTTTCTGCACTGCTGTCAGAAGTATGGAAAAGGAAAAGTAGTGAAATATAAGTTTCTACTTGTAGTCATACTAGTAGAAGGTCTGAAGGAGGAAAAGTTGAAATTTACTACTAGCTTTTCAAATCATCTGTGAATCTCTTATTTATACTCTTTCTCTTTTGAGGGCATAAAAAACAAAAGTTGACAAGATGGAAACTCACTGACAAATAAAAAAGGTGAAGATGATTTTAACATCCAGTGCAAAAATATCTGAATTTATTGACTTTGTATTTTAGTGGCAGATACTTTTTACCAATCTCTGTAGCTTGAAGTGCCTCTATTACAGAAAGGGGGGGAGGGGCGGGGACAGGATAGGGGTACTGGGAGAGGTGTGGAGGAAATAAGGGGGTTACCCAGGGAGGTGGATGTGCACAGTGTTCTGGCTAAAAAGCTATTTTTCGTATTTTACTCGGAGTTGGGAGCTAAACTACTTCAAGTCTAGCTCAACAAACTAGTTAAAGGAGATCTGTTTGCCACACAGGTCAATACTTTACTACAGAAGTAATAACTTAATTGGAATTTTGACTAAGAGGAAGAAAAGAGGGCTAATTTAAGGAAGGAGGAGCATATAATTTTGGACTGAAGTGAGGAATTCTGGATTACATGAGGATATTAGAGAGCAAGGAAGAAAGATTTTAAAAGGGAGGTGGGAGGTTTAACATTAAAAAAAAAAAACACATTAAAATGTGTTTGCCTAATAAAAATCCTTTTCTTATCTCTCTTTAGTCTGGTTCAGAAAACTCCAAACCCTAGATTCTCCTAGTCATTCAAATGTCCTCAACTGAGCTCAGTTTCTTCAAGCTTATTCCATTATCTTCCCATCAAATGTTTGCCTCTCCCTTCCAATACCTTCTTAAAAAAAAAAAAAAAAAAAGCAATTGGGGTTAAGTAACTTGATCAAGATTACACGGCCAGTTATTTTGTGTGGGTGCCACGTATCTGAGAACCAATTCCGGTTCTCCCACTGACCTGGCCGCCCCTGTTCTTTATAAATGAAATTCATGTAAACCCTGAGAAAAATCTAGAATGTAAGCCATAAACATGTAAAATCTACTGTACAAGATATGAATCACACACTATAATAAAAACTCTAATGCTTTTTAAGCACAATTATATACAACTTTCAGCCTCCCATGGTAATTAGCATAGCTGTGAGTACAGAGAAACAAGTTAAGCTCAAAGACAGGTTTCCATTATTAGTTCCTATCTCTGTGAAATATTTTGCTGGAACATAATTCTTTTTATTTCTCCAAAAATCTTGATAAATGGTATGTGGAAGTAAAAAAAAAAAAACAATCAAGAAAATATGAGGAAATCTAAACAAAGCAACATATAAAATATATAGCAACTTACTTGATCACTGAGAAGAGAGTTCTAAAAAGTTGAATAAAAATTTCATTGCAGTCTTCCAATTCAAAGCAGATGTTATAGGATTTAACCCAAGCTAAATTCTAAAACAACAACAAAATTATTCAATTACAAATATAGAGAATAATTTTACTAAATTAGTACTATTACACCTCCTTTTAAAGTAATTAAAAATCAAGTTTTTTAAATCTATAGAAGCACAAGAGGCATGCAAGCTATATATTTTGAAACATTTACCTGCTACTAAATACTTTTACCAAACAAAACAAAATTTAAAAATCCAAAGGGACTGAAGGTTAAATATTTATTTTTCAATTATTAAATAAATCTGCTTGATGAGAATGCAGAGCTTTCAGATTAAATTACTTTAAAAATAAAAAAATCAAAGAATTTCAAAAATTCCATTCTTGAAACTTAAAAATTCTAATGGAACATGGTTTATATTACTAGAACGTGTAAGGCTAAACAAACTGTGGCACATGAATGTAAAGGACTAGAACTGTCCTGTAAGGAATCACGAATAAGAGTCATTAAGACAAGCATGCTAAAACTTCTGAGAAGCACTGCCGAGTGACAGACACAGGCAGAACTAGGGAAGCAACGCCCCCAACCACTGCGCCGATGTAAATGGCAAGAACAAAAAGGCAAAATTGAAAGCTGTGCAATTATGGCTTAGCTTGAGAAAATGACCTCCTTTATGGGCAGAAATGGTGGACTGAGGATGGATGGTATATATGGGTGCCCCAGCACATAGGAGGGGTTGCTGACTGACTAATGTATTAGTTGGTTTTGCTAAATTGCTCTTTTCCTCCTCTTTTTTCTTCTTCATTACAAAAAAAAAAAAAAAAAAAAGCTTGTTGGGTAGAATAGGAGGAAAGGTTATATAAGTAAATAAAAGCAATATAAAAATTAGAGATCAATATAAAAAATTTAAGGACTCAACAAATATTAATTTAAACTGGGGAAAAAATGTGAATGTCATATAAAAGCCATTTCATGCTTCAGAGTGGTCTCCTTTCTCATTGGCCCTACTATATACAAATATGAAGAGCAATACCATTTCAAACAAAGTTCTTACCTCTAATAAGTAAAAATATCTATTAAATTGTGGACTCTTAGTATCTTCCAAACCTTTTAACTGTCTTGTAATGAATAAAAATATGTCCTGTAAAACAAAAACATAAAATACATCAACAAAGAAACCAAAATAATATTATCCCTTGCATCATTAATGTTGTGGCTATGATAAAAAAAAAAAACTTTCTCCTTAGCTAAATAGTTTGGTATTGTATAACTGGACAAATAAGTGAAAACAAAAAATATTGCAAACTTGTAGAAATGGGACTGTAAAAGTAAAAGCAGCTATTCATTTCCATACATCTTTAAGTGTTCTCAGATTGTGGGAGAACAAGGCAACCCACATAACATAGTTCCAGTGTAAAACACAAATATTCCCCTAGCATACCACCCCTATGCTCTGCCCACTATCCCGTTCCTCCATCCAGGCAGGAAACTATTTCTATAGAATTAAGCCAGGTGTGGGAATTTTCCCCACTATTCAGCCTGTACATACATTCATGTTCAGTACTTAGTCTTGTACATGCGAGACGTAACTATAAAGTAATGAGAGTGATTCTCTTCTGTAGCTTGTGGAAGCAGAGGAGGAATGATCATAGCAGAGACATGTAGCAACATGCTTCAACTTGCAGCAGGAGTAATTTCAAGGTCAGCAGTCAGTCTTGTGCTAGCAGCTGTGAAGAACATAAGTGTGTGCTGTTTCATGTCAGCATAAAAATGAGTGACCAATTTTAGATCAAAGAATTAATAAGAAATTTTGAGTGAAGTTACACAAATCTGCAAGTGAGACATTCAACATGTTAAAGGAAGTTTATTTTTTTTTTTTACAGACTGAGTAATGACAGGAGTAAAAGTTTTTAACTGGCACAAGAAATTTAAAGAAGGTAAAGAAGATGACTATAATATTGCTTGAAAGTCACCAGTCACCTATGAGACCAATTAAAACATTGACAAGTCAAGAGTTCTGTTCATTCAAACAACTAAAACTAAATTTATGATGAGGCTGATTCTGAAAGAGAACTTAAATGCCAATGTTTCTGGAAAGACCACACTACACATTTTAAGTGACAAACTGAAACACAGAAAACTTGACATCTGTTCTTATCTTTCAGGGGAAGGAAGCTGGATAAAATAATGAGAACTTTAAGGAGATCTTTGACAGGGGATGAAACAGTGTTTTTTAGTGTGGCTGAAAGACCAAGTATCAAAGTCTTCTGTGTAAAATGCCCAATCTTTCTTGTAAGCCCTCATAAAGTATACATGTGAGCCCCCCTCCAAAGCGTGCATGCCTATCGAAATCACGAGACAGGTGATTTGTTTCCTTGACACCAATGTCTTTGTTTACGCAAAATTCATCCCACAAGGTCTAACACAGGTCCATTATGCAGAAATTCTGAAGCATGAAAAATTCTGTGCAACACAAAAGGGATGAACTGTGACCCAATAATTGGCTTCTTCACCACAACAAAGCTCTAGCTCACAACATGCATTCCATCACTTCTTGAACAATAGTATTTCCCAGCCTGATCACCCACCTTATTCACTAGTTTTGGTTTTGGATGACTTGGACTGTTTGAAAAAATTCAACCCCTTCCCCTCCCCCACTAAAGAACAAAGATTTGCCACTATAGGCAATAAAACAAAGAATGTAACAAAGACTGAAGGCAATTCCAAAAAAGGAATTACAGAAACATTAAGAAAGCAGCATCATCAAAATGATCAAGTTTCCAAAGTGAGTACTTGAAAGGAAAAACCTATGAGGTCTACAAATTTGTTTATGCCAGTCTCATTACTTTATAGTCACTTCACACTGCCACCATATTCACTTTTTTATTGGGTATATTTTGTTTTATTTTGTTTAATATTAAAATAAACAGTTTTTGGAATCACCCTCAAATTGTTCCTTTAAAGTGCTATTATTATGGGTATACAGGTTATATGAACAAAGTATTAGCCTTGATATTTCTTAGTAAAGATAATGTAAGCCATATACTTTCATTAGATGAAATGGTTAATATGAAAATCCTTAATTCTATAGGATAGGATAGGTAACAAATTACAAAAAGAAAAAAGCTCTTAAAAAAAACTATTTTACCTTGAGTTTGTCATGGGAAGTATATGGTGCTTCTGGAGCATAAATTCGGAAAATATCAGCCAAACAACATGCTACAAGAAGACGTACATCTTTGTTGGGATTCCTGAGGAAGAATTCAGATGCAAGATGCAAGGCTAGAGGGAGATACTGCTGCTTCTCATCTTCTGAATCCTGATCCATGTCCATAAAGGTTTTTACTACCATCTGATATATAAAAAAAAAAAGTCTAAATAAAATGTATAAAGACACCATCTTTATTAGATATCAACAACAAATGTTTCATTAAAAAGGACCAACACCATTATTATGCAAAATTTTCAACACTGTTACTATTCAGCTAGAGGTACATCCATCAATTTTTAAAATCTCAATTTCTACTTAACTGTTTTTTACTGAAACCTGAAGAATTTTTCCTAAATTGGTCAAAGAGAAATGAATGAAATAATTTCTATAAAACTATTCTTCAATATGTCATATAAAGCCATTAATTCTTGATTATTCATTTGTAGATAGTCTATATGATCCAATATTACCAAAAGATTTAATGATGTTATGTTATTAACCTATTTCCTCTCTATTCATTTTATATGCCATTAGAGAAGGAAAACCTCTGAACTAAATAAATACATACTCCCAATTTAATCTGATATTCTGTAAAATCAAGAAATAGGTTGTAAATATTTATGTTGCCAAATCTGTGCTGAATATAGTTACCAATATCATAAGTTATTTGTATTTAGAAAAAGTCTTACACCACACATTAAGAAGCCATGCTAATTTGATTATGAAGCAAAACCTCTAATGAAGGCAAAAGGCCTTAACTAAACATAATGATACAAAAGAATACTCATGTAATTTTTAACTGTTCTCTCATTGCAAAAAGCCAGAAAGCATTCTTCAATCTATAAAATAAAATACCCATCCTACCACAGATATAAGGTTATATTTCTACAACCTTTGTGCAAAAGGCCCTTTTCAGACATGGAAATTTAACAGCTCATATGCATTTCCTTTTGCTGTCAGATACACTCTTAAGTTAGTTTTGCTGAACTGTTTCGTTTCTTTTCTTTTTCACCCCAATCTTTGTTTCTCAGTGCCTGATACCTATTGATTCACTGAAGAGATGGCTAGCTGGGTTGGAGAGAAGAGCGATATAGTTGAAAACAACTGTGATGTACCAATAAAAATTTTCAAAAAGGTATAACCTGGCAAAGTCAGAGGCAGTGCTAGCAAAACTGTAGAGTTTGATTTTGATACTCTCCCATTTCCACAATGACATTCTTTTCTTTTTTCTTGGTGCCTCCTAATGAAGTCTATCTAATGAAACATACTATGAGTGCATCTTTCTAAAGTATAATTGATAATCCAAGTGCTAACTATTAATGGCCTAAAGTATGGCATATCCCCGGGGTATCTGCTTCTTAAAAACAGGCTTAAGACCTCAAAGATTTTAAGATCAAAGGAATACAACCAAAATGGCAGTATAAAGCGGAGTAAAATATGGAACCTAAAATATAAATATGATGTAAATGGCAGTCAAGGTTGCTTACATAGTACACAGTAGTATAACATAATAAGAGAATGGCAGAGGATATGAGATGGTAGGGAAGTATCCCTGAAGGTATAACATGGTTAGGAAGAGGGATGGAGCTGTCAAAAATAGAGTGGTTGCTAACAGCCCCTATCTGTTCAGTTTAGAATATTCTTTTCTTGCTTCACAAGAAAGCTGAACTCCATATTCTTTTCTTGCTTCACAAGAAAGCTGAACTCCAACAGGAGTTCATTATTACCAAGTACTAAGGTAGATGAGGTCCACTAGTAATTCCTTAGCTCTTGCCTCTTATTACCTAGGCAGGCAGAGACTCCTTGACAAAACCCTATTCAGAGGTGCTGAGAGGCTTTTATGAACCAAAACTCATTTTCCTTAAACTGGAGCTAAAACAGGAGTCTGTGCTTTGCCTACTTCCTCCTATGTCACAATAATACTTCACTAACAGCAAAAATTTTAATGGCATAGTGGAAAAGAACTCTGGATTTGGAGCCCGCCTCTATTACTTATTATCTGTGTGATCATGAACAAATAATTTTCCTTCTTTAGGCCTCAGCTTTCTCACCCATAAAATAAGGAGAGTGGACTAGATGACTTCTAAAAGCCCATTAAGATCTAAATCTGTACTTTCCTCTTCTTCCCTTATTTACCACGAATCACAAGAAGGTGAAAGAACAGTTTTAATCCTGGCTCATCTTCCCAAATGGGATTTGGAAGCTACTTTACTTTAGAATATCATGGAGGTTGTATCTTTTATGCTGTAGCTCTTATCACTGAGTACCCAAGGACTGAATCTGGAGGTCTCAATGTAGAACCTACTGCCATATATGGAGGCCCTACCTATTCCCCCCTATGTTCTGGAACCATCAGAGAAAAAAATGAAATAATATTTCAGCCTACTGTTGAGTACAAAAATACCCAAATCCTTGAGAATAGATCAGGCCTAATCAGTAGCCAAATATATATTCTTTGTGTAGTGTATTTTCTGTCTGCATCAATCCTTTAATGTTGAGAGAAAGAATATTAGTAAGGGAAATCAACTAGAAAAAAAAAGAAAAGAAAACAGGAGGGCACAGGATTAAGGAAAAATTTGGAATGGTCAGCAAGAAAGGCCACCTCAAAGACTCCAGAAAAGAAGACACTGGGGAATGATGCTAGGAGATGTGAGACAAAGGGAAGAAGAGAGAGCTCACAGGGCAACAGAAAGATGCATAAAAAGTATAAGCAGACCATAAAATAATCAAGAAGGAATGTCAAAGAATAGGAGTAAAAGATGTTATCTGGGGAAAGTATGAGAGGAAGAAAAAATGATCTGGTTTTAGCAGTAAGGGATGGTAAGTAGAGAACTCAAATGAAAGGTTTTATTATATATATTGGATGGACCCCCTGTGTTGAATTTAATGGGAGGATATGGACAAGAGATCCACAAAACAAGGATTGACATGGATGGCTTTCAAGATGCATCATTTAAGCAAATATACAAATCCAGGAGACCACAGATCCATCTGAATGTGTTTGCGTAATTTCTGCTTATCTCCCATTTTATTCCCTTCTCAAATCACTAAAACACAAGCTAAATTAACTTGAGACAGAGTAGCCATACTCTCTAAGACTAAGCATAACTAATTAAACATTCTATGCTATCCACTTCATTCCCTACTTTGGAAAGATCCAACCTTGTTCCTCAATCCTATTTTTTGGATCAGCCCCACTCTGACTCACACTGCCCTCCCTGGGTACCACCTGGTACCTCTTCTAAACTGATGATTCTAAAGGAAAGACTATTCCAGGCTGTCAATTTGAACCATAGGCATTTCAAAGGAAGTCTTTCAGTCAAGATAGTGTGATACTTACAGTATGATCACTGTAGCTACAGAATTTTAATTTTAATTATAAGGAGAAACAGAGTTCCAGTAAGACTGCTTGAATCCAGGAACATCTGGTTCATAAAAAAATTTGTAAAGCTTAAAGCTATTCCTTTTTGTCCTAACAGGGCCTGTCATGCCAGAAAATGATAAAGGAAAAAAAATTCCACTTTCTGCCACTAGATGGTAATAAATTCAAGTGGCTAGATATGGATACCAAACTGGAAAAGGGCATTTAAAAGATAAAATGCAGGGAGGGGAGAGAATGTAAACCTTGCCAAATTACCTGTTATACCCACTAGCACAGTGGTATAGTTTCTGGAAGCTCTTTTTTTTTTTTTTTAGGTTATTGACTTCACTTTCCTCTTCCCTACACATAACTGGCAGGGTTCTCCCCATATACACCCCTAAATCATTCCTATAATCCTAAAATAAGTATTAACTAATTTTCAAAAGCTTCAACACTTCTAATAACTTCATGTATTTATTACAAACTTGAGAGGAAGTTAGAGATCCAGCCTTGGAGTCATAAAGACTTGTTACACACTGGCCACAGGACCACACATGAAAATCACAATTTCCCAGCAGAGACAACTTCCTAAAACTAAGCTAAGGCAGCATAGCATGGTGGATGGAGCACTGCACTTGGAGTCAGGAAGACCTCGAGTTCAAGTCCTATCTCAGACATTTACTGCTTGTCCCTAAGGAAGGCCTTTTTGTGTCTCAGTTTCTTCATTTGTTAAGTTATGGGGGTAGGGAGTAGATTCAGTGGCCTCTGAGGTCCCTTCTAAGCTCTAAATTTATGCTCCTATAATCCTGATGGCCGTAAATTACAAAGAACAAAGATTTGGTACTTTCAAGGATAACATAAAGAATGTAATTTGGGACTGCATTAAGTGATTTATTTCCAGAAACAGGAAGGTGGATTGTCCCTGCACTCTGCTTTGGTCAGACCATAAGGGAAGTTCTGTTTTCAGTTTTGTGTATCAGGCCTTGAAGAATAATGATAAGCTAGAAAGGACCATCTGAAGAAACTGGGGATGTTTCGACTAAGGAAGAAAAATATTAGGGGAAACATAACTGTCTTCAAGTATCTGAAGGGATATCATGTAGAAGAGGCATTAGACTGCTCTGGCAACTCTAGAGATTAGAAACTAGGCACAATGGGTGGAAGTAAATTTTCAACAACAATAAAAGTGCCCAACAATCAGAGCTGTTCAAAACAGTAATAATAGGTTTGCCCCAGTAGGTAGTGGATTCATTCATTCCCGTTTACTATAAGTTTTCAAGCAGAATCTGGATGACCACTTTTCATGTATGCTGTACTATGGAGCAAGAATTCTTTTTTTCTAACATTTCTTGAAAAGAGATGGCTTTTGGGGTCCCTCCTAATTAATATTCTGTTATCAAATATCTGGGGACTGACCTACCTATAAACATATGATTTATGTTTGGATAACTATAAAACTATAATGACAAATTAAAGGGAAGATCTAAAATAATGGTGGTTCATAAATAGCTCTGAGTCATAAAATAAAAATGACAATATTCTCCAAAATATTTCATGTACTTAATCAATATAATATCAATCAAATTCCAAGAGATTTATTTATAGAATTTAATTAAATGGTAATGAAATTTATAGAGAAAAATAAATAGGAAATATAAGAGGCAGGTTAAAAAAAGGCTAATGAAGATAGTCTTCTCTCAGAATTAAAATTTATTTCAAAGCAGACAGCATCAAAACTATATGACACTAGGCAAAAAATAACTAAGTAGATAAACGGGATAAGTTTCACAAATCCAACCAAAAGATAATCAAGTTATTAATCTTCATTATTTAGTAAATTACTAATCTTTACATAGCAAAAACTGACCCTCCCATTTGCATCAATCACCTCCAAGTCCAATTAATTATCCACCAACCCACATTAGCAAAGAATTGAAAAGACAAGCAAAAAGCTAGAAACAATTTATTTCCAAATCACTTGAATTTGATCCAGTATCAAGTTTGGGGGTCAATTCCCAACATATCTGAGAGAGAAAGAGAAGTCATAAAATGACTGGAAAAAATAATGAATGGTAATCAAGAAACCAGTAATTAGCAACCTACATGCCTATTTTCTCACCTATACAAAATCCTTTTAAGAAAGATTTACCCTTGTGTAGGGAGTATCCTTTATAAAAATAAAAGGATAGAGCAAACAGGTTATCAAAAGGAGATTCAACAAATAATGACATTTTCAGAGTCTTACAAATGACTGAAACTACTTATATTTTTAAATCTCAGTAGTATTCAAGCACTCATAACTGGATCCTTAGATTTTACAAAATTTCTGCACTTTGATAAAGTACTCGGTAACAATGCTTTAGTATGTTTTATTTTCTCCAGTTTTCAAGGTGTGAAAATTACCTATTTATTTTGCGCCAATCAGAGCTCTGGGACATATTAAATATGCGCCTATATGTGTACTGGGGGCTGGGAAGAGAGATGCCCTAATGGGAAAATGTAAGCTTCCAAACACAGAGGTCCAAAGGATCATGGGCTATTTTAAGCCTCCCTCTTGATTGCTGGAAACTGCTTGAGTATACTACTGGCAACCTTTTTCTAGTCCAACTAATCCTCAAATATCGGCTTTCTGCTATGCTTTCGCCATCTATTTCTTCTTTCCCACTGGCTTCCTCAGTGTTCTTAATAATAAATAATATCAACTACCATTACTATGTGCCAGGCACTATACTAAGCACTTTTCAAATATTATCTTATTTAATCCTCACAATAATCCTTTGACATAGGTGTTATTATTAATCCCATTTTGCAGTTGAGGAAACAGAGGCAAACAGGTAAAGGGACTTACCCCAAGGCCACTTTTGAACTTAAGTCTTCTTGACTACAGGCTCAGGACTCTATCCACTGTGCCACCCAGCTGCCTGTTCTGAGCTTTTGACTGGCTGTCCTACATGCCTAGAATTCTCTCCTTCTTAGTGTCCCTGTTTTCTTTTGAGTCCAAGTCCTTAACTAAAGTCCAACTTTCTATAAGAAGACATTTGCAATCCCTCCTAATGCTAGTTCCTTCCCTCTGGTGATTATCTCCAATTTATCCTTATTATATATAGGTTTTTGAACATAGCTGTTTGCATGTTATTTCCCCCATCAAACTGTAATAAGCTCCTTGCCTTTCTTTATCTCCTTTGCCTGGTGACTAAGAAATGCTAGTTGACTAATTCCCCAACCACTGTCCTTAAGGTCACCTTCAAATACAATCCCAATGACAAGGAAGCAGGAATTCAAAGGTTTGTATAACACCAAAAGATGTCACCCTGTACTTGCCAACAGTTGTGATTTGGTGTTTTTTTGTTGTTTTCTGTAGAACCATTCCTGGAATGGTAAAGCTCTTCCAGTGTCTTAAAAGCAATATTTAAAAGGTTCAATACTTGCCAAAATTGTCAAACAAGCACTCTATTGCTTCCATTGTACTTTGTCAGCATGAACTCCCTCAGTCCTCTAGCTTTTAGTCTTCAGGATCAACAAAACTTCATTTAAGGTCAACAAGCATCTTGGATATATGTCCTTTTCACCAAATCTGAAAGTCTTATGCTCTTCATACCTCAGTAGTAGGGCTACTGTTCTTGTTTTTGAATCGCCCTTCTCCTTTTTGAAACTTGCTACTTTGATTTCCTCAATTTTATTCTACCTTGGCTCCCCTACTTCTCTTATTAACTCTCTTCTCAGACAACTCTTCTTCTCCTGCCCTTTAAAGATGAGTATTTCCTAAGGTTCAGTATACTTTCTTTATTAGAAATATTATCTACTCTCAAGCTTCAATAAACAGTTCTTGGCAAAGGGATTTCAAAACTATTCTAATATCCCTATAGCTCTGATCCCTCTCCCCAATAAATATCAATATTCCATTTCTAGTGGTCAATCACTTGATCACAAGGCACACCTGACACCTCAAATTCTAACTTATTTTTTCATTTTTCCTATTTTTGTTGAAAACTATTCCCCTAGTCTTAAAAAACACCTTCATATTTGTTACTTTTATTTCCAAATATATCACTCTTCCTTCCCCTCCCTAGAGATCCATCCTTTGAAATGAAGGAAAATAAAGGGGGTTAGCAAAACTAATAAAAAAAATTTGAGAGTATACTGATGTACCACACCCATAGCCTCCCACCTCAGCAAAGAGGAGTTTGTAGCTTTGATTGTTGTTTTTGGAGGGGTGGGAAGGGAGATTGCTCTGTCTATTCACATAACTGTAGCCATTGTGTATATTGTTTTCCTGGCCCAGCTTACTTCCTTTTGGATCTCTTCACAGGGGTTCTTACAGTACACTAATATTTCATTATTCATGTACCAAAATTTGTTTAGATATTTCCCAATCTCTAGGCATCTGCTTTGTTTCCATTTCTTTGCTACATCAAAAAGTGCTGCTATAAATATTTCAGTGCATATAACACCTTTCTTTGGGTCTCCAACCTCTGGGGGTTCCCCAAGTCACGATAGACAGCTTGGTGGAATGAAAGATACACTAAATTTGGAGTCACAAGGACTAGGTTTAAATCATAGCTCTGCCATTTGTCAGCAGTCTGACGATGGACAAGTTACTCAATTTCTATGGCCTTATTTTCCTCATTTGGAAAATGAGAGGTTGGACTACATGATTTCTAAGATCCCTTCCAGCTTTGAATCAATTGTCTCTTTCCCTTGCCCCTAATACTCAGTAACTCAACAATAATATGTCTTACTGTGTTTCATCAACCAAAAAAACTTTTTAAACTGTTGATTCTATGGTCATCGTCCTACTTAAGGGCATTATTAAATCATCCCTGGACTACTATAATATATTGCTAATTGGTTTCTAACATGATAGAATCTAGAGCTGGCAGGCACCTTAGAAATCATTTATTCTAAATGTCCTTATTTTACAGGTTGGAAAATGGTTGATTGCATACTAATAATCCCAACCCTGATTCAGACAGTAAGTGAGTTATCTTAAGATAATAGTACTCCCACAGAAAAAAAAAAGTTCTGACAGTGATGCCACTACTAGGCATATATCCCAAAGAAATAAAAACAGAATGAAAGGACCCATATGTACAAAAATACTTCCAACAGCACTTTTGTGGTAGGCCCCACAAAGAAGGTATCCACACCAAATGGAGAATGTTTAAGCAAATTATGTTATATGAAGGTAATGGAGTATTACTGTGAAAGAAAGAAAAGGGACAGATTTAGAGAAAACTAGGAAGACATAACACCTGTATTACCTGATTTAAATAAAACTGAGAAGTAGGAAAACAATTAATAAAATTACTTTAACTTTTAAGATTAAGTGAATAGCAGAAAAACAATCGATAAAATTACTACAATGCAAATTACTACAGTATAAAGAAAAACAATTTTGGGGGCAGCTAGGTGGCCCAGTGAATAGAGCACCAGCCCTGGAGTCATGAGGACCTACCTGAGTTCAAATCCAGCCTCAGACACTTAAACACAAAAGATTACCCTTGTGACCTTTGGACAAGTCACTTAACCCCAACCGCCCTCCCAAAAAAAAAAAAAAAAATTTAAGAAAATAAAATTCCTCTGTTGTTAGCTTTAAAAAAAAAAGAAAAACAATTTTAAAAGACATAAAAACTCTACTCAGTATGACAGCCAATCCTGACTCCAGAACATTGATGAAGTATGCTTTCCACCTCTCTGTACAGAGGTGATGGATTATGGGTGCAGAATGAGGCAACTGTTCTCAGACAGAACCAATACATAAATTTGTTTTGATGGTAGGGATTTTATTTTTCATGTCAGACTTGTGGAGCTGGGGAACAGAGGAGAGTGGAGATAGTGACAGTCACAGTCACACACACACACACATAAGAAAGTCAATACACCATTTTAAAAATATACAAAAGAAAATAGGGGGAATTTCAAAAAGGAATAAAGACAAGTTGGATGCTACCATGTTAAATTTAATACAGATTAAAAAAAAATAAGCTGGAGGGGGGAGGAGCCAAGATGGCAGCACAGAAGCAGGAAGACTCCCTGTGCTCCCCCCATAACCACCTCAAATACCTATAAAAAATGACTCTAAACAAACTTTAGAGCTACAGAATCCACAGTGACAGAGAGAAACAAACCTCCTGCTGAAGACAGACCAGCAGACTGGCAGGAAGGGTCCAATGCAGCATGCTGGGAGCAGAGCCTAGCCCCATGTGAGCCTGTGGTTTTAGCCCCAAGGCAGCCTGACCAGCCATGGCTAGAGGGATGTTGGGAGAGTGGATGACCAGCAGCTATGGCAGTTTCCAGAATTATCAACCCATAAATGGCAAAGACAGAGTGAGAGGTCAGCAGACTTTGGGAACAGGAGTTCCGAGAGTGTGGTCCGGTGCCTGAGGCGCAGTGGCTGCCAATGCGTGGCTGCTTCAGAGCTCCTGGCCTGCAGATTGTAGGGGGACCAAACAACCATTCTGAGAGATAATCAATCACTCTTGCTTTAATCTGCTTGAATCTGGATTGCTGACTAGGGTGGAAGTCCTGGGGTACGTGAACAGTGTGCCAGAGCCAGTGGAGGCTTCTGAGAGGGCACCCAACTAATAGGTCCAGCAGCTGAGAAAACCGCAGCAATTTGGGTCAAAGCTCTCCTCTCTGGAAGCGGAGTTCTACTGTGGCAAAAAACTCAAAAGTCAATAACTGAGTGGCAACATGAGCAAGCAAAGGAAGCAAAGCAAACATAGCAATCTGACTTTGGATTCCTTTTTTGGGAACAAAAAGGATCAAAACATGGAACAGGAAGAAGAAAAAGTCAGAACTCCTGCACATTCTAAGAAAAATATGAATAGGTTACAGGCCATGGAGGAGCTTAAAAAGGATTTTGAAAACCGCATAGAAGTGGAGGAAAAATTGGGGAAGAGAAATGAGAATGATGCAAGAAAATCATGAAAAGAGTATCAACAACACGAATGAATTTTAATGAATTTAATGAACATGAATTTTAATAACACCTTAAAAAAATAGACTAACTCAATTGGCAAAAGAGGCTCAAAAAGCCAATGAGGAGAAGAATGCCTTAAAAAGCCAAATTTGCCAGATGGAAAAAATCTCAAAAACTCACTGAAGAAAATCATTCCTTCAGAATCAGACTGGAGCAAATGGAAGCTAGTGACTCTATAAGAAACGAAGATACTATTAAACAGGTCCAAACGAATGAAAAAAATAGAAGGCAATGTGAAATCTCCCATCGGAAAAACCACTCACCTGGAAAATAGATCCAGGAGAGATAATTTAAAAATTATTGGACTACCTGAAAGCCATGATCAAGAAAAGAACCTAGAAATCATCCTCCAAGAAGTCCTCAAGGAAAACTGCCCTACCAGAGGGCAAAAATAGAGGTTGAAAGAATCCACCGAACACCTCCTGAAAAAGATCCCAAAAAAGAAACTCCTAGGAGTATTACAGCCAGGTTCCAAAATTCCCAGATCAAGGAGAGAATATTATAAGCAGCCAGGACAGGGAGGCCAGGTAGCACAGGCTCCAGTGTTGGGATGACCTGGAGACCAATCCCGGGCTCAGACACTTAGCACCCACCCAGAAACACCTGGCCATGTAACCTTGAGCAAGTTACTTAACCCCGATTGCTTTAAAAAAAAAAAAAAAAAGCAGCCAGGAAGAAACAATTTGAATATTGTGAAAACACAATCAGGATAACCCAGGATCTGGCAGCTTCTACACTGAGGGATCGATGGGCTTGGAATGTGATATTCTGGAGGGCAAAGGAGCTGGGATTAAAACCAAGAGTCACCTACCCAGCAAAACTGAGTATCATGTTTCAGGGGAAAATACGGTCATTCAGTGGAATACAGGACTTTCAGGCATTCTTGCTGAAAAAACCAGAGTTGAATAGACAATTTCACATTCAGATACAAGAAGCAAGAGAAGCATGAGAAGGTAAACAGGGAAAAGAATTCATAAGGAACTTATCAAAGTTGAACTATTAACATTCCTACATGGAAAAACAATCATTGTAACTGATGAAACTTTTGTCAGTATGAAAATAGTCAAAGAGAATAGAAATACACACACACACGAGGGTATATGGGCATATGAATACATATGTGAATGTGTATATATATCTTTACAGGTATGCACAGATACAGGGCACAGGACCAATTTAATAGGAAGGGATAATACTTAAAAGGTGAAATTAAGAGGTGAAAAAAGTATATGATGAGGAGATGGGGAGAGACAGAATGGGGTAAACTATCTCATATAGAAGAGGCAAGGGAAAATGGCTACAATGGAGGGGAAGAATAGAGAGGCAAAAGGGAATGGGTCAACCTTAGTCACATTGAATTTAGCTTGAGGAGGGAATGAAATATACACTAAATAGGGTATCTTCACCCTCCAGGAGAGTAGGGGGAGAAGGGAATGAGAGGGGGTATGATGGAAGGGAGGGCAGGCTGGGGAGGAGGGAAGTTGGAAGCACCCACTTTTCAAAAGGGACAGGATCAAAGTAGAGAATAGAACAAGTGGGAGGGGGGATAGGAGGGAAGAAAATATAGTCAGTCTTTTACAATATATCTACTATGTTATTGTTTTGCATTAGCCACACATATACAACCTATACTGAACTGCTTATCTTCCCAGTAAGGGTGGATGACAAGGAAGGAAGGGAATGAATCTGGAATTGAAAGTTTTAAAATCAAATATTCAAATATATATGTATATATATATATATATATATATATACTATTATTAATACTATCTTACATGTAATTGGGAAATAAGATATATAGGCACTGAGGCATAGAGATCCACTGAAAAAGTCAAAAGGGGTATGGGAGAAAATATGGGAGAGAGCAGATTGGAGGAGGGGATATCCTGTGGGACTGCCATTTTGGGGTGGTGGGTAGGGGAAAAATGGGGAGAAAATTTGTAACTCAAAATCTGGCGGAAATGAATGATGTAAATCAGAAGTTAATAAAGCATTAAAAAAAAAAAAAGAAGAAGCCTTGACTGTTGCTCAGTCATATCCAAATCTTCCTCACTCTGGGTTTTTCATGACAAACATACTGAAGTGGTTTCCCATTTCCTTCTCTAGCTCCTTTTATATAGATGAGGAGATAGAGACAAACAGGGTTAAGTGACAGGGTCACACACCGAAGTGTCTGAGACACTGCCATCAAGGTACTTATTTCAGGTCCTCATTACCCCTCATTTAAACAAGCAGAACAGCTAGCCAACTGCTCTACCATTCTCTTAACTAAATCTTACCTTCTACTCCTAAATATGTGTATACATACACATATATGTACACACATGCTTGCATGGTGTCTCCTCCATTAGACTGTAAGCTCCTTGAAGGCAGGGACTATCTTTTGTTTCTTTTTGTACCCCTAGAGCTTAGCATTGTGTCTGATACATAGTGGCACATAGTAGCACTTATGTTAACAATGTTTACTGAATTTAAAACTGAGCTGAACAGACATTTATTCCAAGTCATTGTGCTAGGGCCCTGGGATGACACAAACATGAAAAATAACATAGTGCTACCCTCAAGTAGCTTGACACATACACAAAAAACTAACAAAATGAGTAAATGAAGAAGAAAGCAAATAAAAATATGACAGATTCAGAAAGGGAGGATCTTTAGCACCTGTTTTCCTCTTTTTCATAAAGACTGTTCACTAAAATAAAAGAGGAACTATAGTTATAGCTATGGAACACTGCATTTACTATCAGATCAACTGACATGTAGATGTTTTGGTGAACTGTTTTTCCATCTTTTAAATTTTTTGTTACAAGGGATGGCTGAGGAAGGAGGGAATGAGAGGAGGGATATATTTGGAAATAAAAGTAAAAATTTAAAAAAGTAAAGTTCTATACTCAAATCTCTTCTCCTTCTACTTTGTCTTTTGGTCATCCCTTTCACTTCTACAGCTACTGTTAACACCTCTATGCCAGTGACATGACATCTAAATCAACACCTTTCATCCTGAAAAGTCCCCCATTTCCAACAGGCTATCAAACATCTCCAACTGAATACTTGGTTGACAACATCAAAAACAGATGACCCTCCCTGTCTGGCCGGTATCTAACGATGGCAACACCATTCAACCAAAGAGCCAAATTTAAAATCATGGAATCATGCTTTCCTTACCCGTCCCTTACCTCTCTAGCCTACATTTCCTTTCCTACTTTTCCTTATTTATCCTAAAATATGTCCTGTATCAAGTCAATAAGCATTTTTAAGTGCCTACCTACTATATGCCAGCAATTGTGCTAAGTGATAAGGATACAAAGAAAGGCCAAAATAAAAGAACACTTGCCATAGAGGTGCTTATTTCAGGTCCTCGTTTAAATGAGTAGAATAGCTAGCCAACTGCTCTCCCAGCCTCCAAACTAAATCTTACCACCTACTCTCAAAGTAATAAATTCATTATTAGATCACTGTCAAAGTCATTTTCCTACAAGTCTTCAGTGCCTGACACTCAGGGACTCCAACATTCTAGTTCTTACTTTTCGAACATTATTTCAGTTTCCCCTCCCACCTTTTGCAGACTCCACACCTGTCAAACTGTTCTCTCCCACTTAAAACAAGAGACTGATAATGTGATAGTGTGGTGGATAGAGCACCGGACTTCTGAGTCAGGAAGCCCTAGGTTCAAAGACCACTTTGGGTACTAAGCCCTAGGGCAAATCAGCTGATCTCTGACCCAAAGATTCCTCACTTATAAAACAGAATAATAGCTCCTACCTGAAAGTTGTGAGGAATAAATGAGAACCTAATTAAAAGACTTTTGCAAGACTTGAAGTGTTATACATATGTGAATTCTTTTTCTTCTTTTTTTCCTTCTCCATCCTCCTCCTCCTCTTCTTCTTCATTTGGTCTTATCAGACTTTTGGAGCAGTCCCAAGGAGTAAATTATGCTTTCTGAGTTTGTCAAGACTTATCCAAGGGGGCTGCTGAGAATAAGACTGCTAGCAGCAGCTGGGAACAATTTGTGAGCAAATTTTTCCCACATCTTTAGCAAGACTGTATCTTTAAGCATTCCACTAAAACTGAAATTCTAATATAGCCTCAGCACCCCATATAACTTGAGCAGGCAAGACCCTCTCACAAAATAACATCAGACACTTATCACTGCACTGTGACTTGTCAATAAAGACAGAGGGCAATGAAGCTGACTGGTCACAATAGGGAAGGGTTTAAAACTGATTTTCCATCAGCTGCTCTGCTGGGTTGTGACTATAAAAATATCATGCTAGCCAAGATGGTGGATTAGAGGAAGTCACTCAGCTGAATTCTCTTAACATTCCTCTCCAAACCAATTTTGAAATAACACCTCAAATCAACAAAAGTCAGGGTGAGACATTTTTCCAGCCTAAAAAAATTCAAGATATTGGTAGAAATCTGTGAGACAGGGATGGAGGGCTATCCAGAGCCCATACATGAGGTAGGGGCAGCTGACCCAGGAGCTCTCACCCAGAGATGATAAGGGGGCTGGGCAATGATAAAAAAAAAACAAAAAGATTACAGTGGACCCTTGCTGGCACTGGGTATCAGCTGGTGCTGACTGACTACTCTATTGCCCATATGCAGTATAGAGAGGAGTGCTGGGGGTTGTCACAAGGCTAGAGTTTACAGTTGTGGCTGCAGGAGACCAGGGGCCCATTCTGGGTAAAGACCAGGGCACAGACCAGGAGAGTAGTGACCAAACCTCTTACAGAATTACACCACCTTAGAACAACCAAAAACTTGCAGATCCATAGGACTAGCTCTGAAAGTAACAGCACAAAAAAAGCCTAAAGCTTGGGACAATACCTCCTCACCCCCACAGGAGCAGAGCCCAACTTTAACATAAAGTTTAAAATAAAGAAAAAGGTTGAGAAAATGACTAAACAAGCGAACAAACAAAAGATTTCACCACTAAAAGCTACTATAGTGGTAGGGAATAAGACATAAACTCAAAAGATAATGTGAAAACAGCTACAAAAAAGGTTCAAAGAAAAATGCTATTTGGAACACAACAAGAATTGCTGGAACAGTTATAGAAAGACACAAGAGTGGTAGTGGAAAACTTGGAAAATGAAATGAGAGTGATGGAAGAAAATTATGAAAAGAGAATTAACAATTTGGTAAAACAGACACAAAAAATACTGAAAACTTAAAAAACAGAACTGGTCTGATGATAAAAAAGGGACAAAAATTCACTGAAGGAAAGAACTCCTTTAAAAAAAGGAGAATTTGGACAAATTGGGGGGAAAAGGTACAAAAGTTCTTAATTCCTTAAAAACTAGAATGGACAAGTGGAAGCTAATGAATCTATAAGCCATCAAGAAACAATGAAACAAAGTCAAAAGGATGAAAAAAAATAGTAAGAAAATGTGAAAATCTCATTGGGAAAAATAACTGACCTGGAAAACAGAACAATAAGAGCTAAATTTAAGAATTAGTGGACTACTGGAGAGCCATGATCAAAGAAAGAGCCTAGACATATTTCAAGAAACTATCAAAGGAGTGAGGGAGTGGAGAACAGAGCCACAATGGCAGAGAAAAGGCAAGGAAATCACCTGGGCTCTCTCAAACCCTTCCCAATATCTTTAAGTAATGTCCCAAATAAATTTTCAAGGCACAGAACCTACAAAAGGACAGGGGGAAAGTTTTCCAACAAGACAATTTAGAAGGTCAGCAGGAAAGGTCTGGCACACAAGGGTGAGAGTAGAATTCAGTGTAGACCAGGCCTCAGCAAATCAGAAGCAGGCCTTGGGAATGACTGAATCAGCAGCTGTAGTGGCTGCTCCCAGAGCTCTTGGCCCAGAGACCATAAAAGAGTCGAACAACTGGTGAGAAGGAAGGAGATTAAAGGGGTCCCTTTGCTGGCACCAAGGGCAGGACTCTGCTGCTCTGCCCATACTCAGATCTGGACTGCCATCCTGGGTAACTATCCCAGGGTGAGCAAGAGCACTAGCACACCAGAGCTTGCAGTCATGGGTATAGCAGAGGCCTTCATCACAGTTCCAGGGAAGAAAAGAGTGCTTATGGTTGCTCACAGACCAGAGCACAGGCCAGTAGAATAGTAAACACATCTCTCCTTAGATCATATCACCTTGGAAGAAATGAAAGTTAAGTCCCTAGAAGTATCTCTGAAAACAGCTGCACAAAATACCTAAAGCTTGGGACAATACACCCTCCAGCATGGAAGCAGAGCCCCACTTTAGAAAAAAGTTAATAGGCTGGAAAAATGAGCAAACAGAAAAAAATTCTGAATACAGAAAATTATTATGGTGACAAGGAAGCTCAGAAGAAGACAACAAAGTCAAAGCTCCTATAGGCATCCAAAGTCTCAAAGAAAAACATCAACTGATCTCAGACCATGGAACAGCTCAAAAAGGATTTTTAAAATCAAGTTAACCAAAAAAAAAAAAATCAAGTTAAGTGAAGTAGAGGAAAAAATGGGAAGAGAAATGAGAGTGATGCAAGACAATCATAATAAAAAGAGTCAATACCTTGGTAATGGGGGCACAAAAAAATACTGAAGAAAATAAAACCTTAGAATAAGCCTAATGGTACAAAAGAGGTACAAAAATCTAATGAGGAGGGGGTCAGCTATGTGTCCAAATGAATAGAGCACCAGCCCTGGAATCAGGAGGACCTGAGTTCAAATTTGGCCTCAGACACTTAACACTTACTAGCTGTGTGAGCTTGGGCAAGTCACTTAAACCCAATTGCCCAGCCTTCCCCCCTCCAAAAAAAAAAAAAAAATCTAACAAAGGAGAATTCCCTGAAAAGCAGGATTGGCCAAATTTTTTCTTTTCCAAAAGAGGCACAAAAATTCACTGAACCTTAAAAAGTAGAATTAACCAAACAGAAAAGAACAAAAGTTGATATAAGAAATTAATTTCTTAAAAATTAGAATTGAGCAAGTAAAAGCTAATGATTGAGACATTAAGAAACGATAAAACCAGGGCAGCCAGGTCGCACAGTAAGGGCACCAGCCCCAGAGTCGGGATGACCTGGGATCGAATCCAGGCTCAGATATTTAGCACCCACCCAGAAACACCTGGCCATGTAACCTTGAGCAAGTTACTTAACCCCAATTGCTTTAATTAAAAAAAAAACAAAAATGATAAAACCTAAGGAATAAAAAAAAGGAAGACTGTGAAATATCTCATTGGAAAAACTGACATAGAAAATAGATCCAAGGAGAAATAATTTTTAAATCACTGGACTTTCTGAAAGCTATGGTTAAAAAAAAAAAAGCTATGGTCAAAAAAACATTACCTTTTAAAAAACATTTTCAAGGAAAACTGCTCTAATATTCTAGAACCAGAAGGTAAAATCGAAAATGAAAGAATCTACTGATCATTTCCTGAAAAAAAAAAAAAAAAAAAAAAAAAAAAAAAAAAACATACTTATCTTTTTGAAAAAAAAAAAAAAAAAAAAAAAGAAAACTCCCAGAAATATTATAGCCAAATTCCAGAGATCCCAGGTCAAGAAAAAAATAATGCATACAGTCTGAAAGAAACAATTCAGCATGAGTAATGTGGAAGTATGTTTAATATGATTATACATGTCTAGCCTATATGAGACTGCTTGCCTTTTTGGAGAGGAGGAAGGGAAGTGAGAAAAGGAGAGAGAGAATTTGGAAGGGAGAAATGTAATAGGGAAAATTTTCTTACATAGAAGAGTCCCATGAGGAAGAACTTTTACAATGGACAGCAAAATGGGTGAGGGGAGGTGAAGAATGCTTGAACTTCATTCTTATTGGTAGAAAATACATATACACACACACACTCAGCTGTGAACAGAAATGTAACTTACCCAATAGAGGGAAAAAATGATAAAATTGGAGGGTGTAATAAGGGACGCAGTGGTTAGAAACAAAATAGTCTTCTGAAGAGGGACAAGATAAAAAGAGGGAAAGAAGAAGAAACAGAAGAAATTGGCCAGAAATTGACAATCAGTAATCTTAACTATGAATGTGAATGGGATAAGCTCATCCATAAAATGAAAGCATATGGAATGGATTAGAAACCAGAATCCTACAAAATGTTGTTTATAAGAGACACACTTGAAAGGGAAAGACATACACAGTTAAAATAAAGAGCAATATGCTTCAATTGATGAAAGGCAGTGGTAGCTACCATGATCTCAGATAAGAAAAGCATAAATAGATCTAATTAAAAGGGATAATCAGGGAAACTGAATTACGCTAAAAGGTATCATGGACAATAAAGTAATATCAAAGAATTTTACAGCATATTTCTCTGACAAAGGCTTCATTTCTCAACTATATAGAGAACTGAGTCAAATTTACAAAAGAGCACAAGTCATTCTCCAACTGGTAGTCACAAGATATGAAGATTTCTTCAGATGAAGAAATCAAAGCTACAGTCATATGAAAAAATGCTCTAAATTAGTATTGATTAGAGAAATGCAAATTAAAACAACTCCGAGGTACCACCTCACACCTACTAGATTGGTTATTAAGACAGGAAAAGAAAATGACAAAAGTTGGAGAGAATGTGGGAGAATTGGGATATTAATGCACTGCTGGTGGAATGGTGAACTGGTCTAATCATTCTGGAAAACAATTTGAAGCCATGCCTGAAAGGCATAAAACTGCATACCCTTTGACCCAGCAATATCACTACTAGGTCTATATCCCAAAGAGATAAAAGAAAAAGGAAGAAGACCTATTTCTACAAAAATATTCATAGCAGGTCTTTTTGTGGTGGCACAGAACTGGAAATTGAAAGGATGTTCATCATTTGGGCAATGGCTAAGTTGTGGCATATTATTGTGATGGAGTACTACTGTACTATAAGAAATGTCAGGGGTGGGAGGTGGTTTAAAAAAAAAACTTGGCAAGAACTCTATCAACTGATTGAAAATAAAGTGAGAAAAACTGGGAGATCATTGTGCACAGTAACAGCAATGTTATAATGCTGTTCAACTGAGAAAGACTTGGCAACTCTAATCAATACAATGATCCAAGACAATTCCAAAGGCTTCATGACTGAAAAAAAATGTTAACTACCTTCAGAGAGAGAAAACTGATAAACTGAATATAAAGTAAAGTATAATTTTCTCATTTTCTTTATTTTTCCTTTTTTTAGAAAAAAAAATGTGGCTAACAGAAGTATGTTCTGCATAATCTCACATACATAATGGATATTTTGCTTGCCTTCTCAGTGGGTGTGGGAGGGTTAGGAGGAAGGGACAGAATTTGGAACTAAAAATCTGAAAATACAGGAATGTTAAAAAGAAATAAGTAATAAACTGAAATGTTAAAAGAAAAAAAAAAACATGCCTCACCCCAGGATAAGCTCATTACCTGAATATCATCATTGTGGAGATTGATTCAGTTTTGATACTCAACATCTCCTCAGCCCCCCTTAATTGCCTCTCTCCTCTGATTAGAAGAGTGGAGAAATAAATGCTCCTCCCCTTCCATGACCCCCCCCCCTCCCATAGAGGGCTCAGAATTTTCCATTGAACTCTTTATTTCCCATCCGATGCTGCACCTAGTTTAACTCTGAACATTATGCCCCTATTCTGGGTACCCTCTGGCACCATCCCACTTTTCACCTTCTTTTTATGTACTGTCTTTCTCCAGCAGACTGTAAGCACCTTGAAGGCAGGAACCTTCTTTTTCTTATTGTTCACTTGGCCACACTAATTTGGAATTTCTTTGACTTCTCCATCATGCCCCCAAATTCTGTACTTTCTTCCCATATCTCCAGCTTTTCAGTTTCCTTATGTTTTTTTTTGGGGGGGGGGGTCTTCTCCCATTAGATTGTAAGTGCCTTGAGGGCAAGGAATATTTTTTTAAGCTCATTGAAAGAGGGGACTGTCTTCTTTTTGGAATTTTATCCCCAAGCTTCACATAGTAGGGACTTACTATGACTAAGACTAAAAAGGAGGAGTTAGTGTAATATTTACTGAAACTATATTAAATGCTACCACCCAACACATCTCACTAGAATGTAAATTCAATGATAACAAAACATCGTATATGATCTTTGTGCCTTCCCTTAAACACAGTTCTTGAATGATTATTAAACTTTATTGTTGAAACTTGTGATATTCCTACTATTTCATTAAGAAGAACAGATCCATGGGGACGCTAGGTGGCAGAGCGAGTAAAGCACGGCCCCGGAGTTGGGAGGACCTGAGTTCGGTTCCGACCTCAGACACTTAACACAAAAAAATAACTAGCAGCAACCTTGGGCAAATTACTTAACCCCAATTGCCCTCCAAAAGGCAAAAAAAAAAAGAACAGATCCGAGTTTATTTTTGGGGTCCATGTCACCTTATGGGAAAGAGCATGTCATAAACACTGAACTGTAAATCATTAAGCGCCTCAATTTTCTTTATTATTATGAACTTGATAAATAGATATGAACATTTCTTTATATAAAGATCAGAAAAAGGATTATACATGACACCACAAATTACTATTATGTAAAGCTTGGTTTATTTTAAAGTTTATATAAAGTTTAATACAGCAGTTAAACTTGCTTTCACCTTAAACATTTTACTTTCCCACTGTCCCCTTCCTTTTCTGACACTCACTGAAATCTCATTCCCTTCTTTCTAGTATTCATTGCACTTTCACTCATACCCCTACTCATTCACTGGCTGGAGGAAGAAGAAGGGAGCTGAAATACTCCTTGTTCCCAACTGCTACTTCCATACTTTCCCACTACACCAACCACTCCAGTAACCTGATCTCTTCTGTGGTTCATTCAATCTAAATTTATCACTCAATCAATATTCTGGTAGCTATTATCTACTGACTTCTTTAGGACACTCTGCTTCCTTTCTCAATGAATTTAGTGTCTGGTTCACAGGCTGTCTCTCTACACCAACTTCTTCCCTCACACTAGGGAACTTCAATATACATATTAATACCACTCAAATATCCTAATTTTCCAGTTCTTCAATAAATTCAATTCCAATGACCTACTCCTCCACCGCAGCTCAGCTAAAGAAATGATGGGTGACACCCTTAATCTTGGCATCATACTCTTAATTCTAGTGCCTCCCTCTATTGATTATTTCCTATTTTTTCTGTATATAGCTTGTTTGTACATAATTGTTTACATGTTGTCTCCCCTAATGAATTGTGAGCTCCTTAAGGAGAGGGAATGTCTTTCGCCTTTCATTGTATCCTCAGATCATAGTACCATGATTGGCATGTATATTAGGTGCTTACTGACTGAATAAATAAAATGCTGCAAATGTGATCTACCAAAGGTAAAGTTTAGTAGGACTACCACATAACTCCTTATTCCTAGAAGCTCTGATTCTCAAAGCTACTCAAAATTACTCTAGGTTTTGTTTTTCAACGTTTCTATATCACACTTGTTGACTCATCCTGAGCTTGCAATCTGGCAAAACTCATTTTTCTAATGGTGTGTAATCCACTCATCTTTAGGAATCCTACCCTAAGAACCAACCCATTTGACTGATGACTAAATGAGTGCAAACTAGCTCACTTAGTATACTTTTATCTATTGACTGGCCTTAGATATGACACAATGCTTCACAAGCACATGCAATCTAGCTGTCCACCCATATTATGTCATCATCTGTGTAAATAACCTTTCATCTATCCTTCCCATCCCCCTTTAACTTCTTTCCCTGGGCACGATTAAATCAATTGTTTCATTATTTTTGGAAAGGGCTTGTCATAAAAATAAGTACAACAGTGATATCCCGAACCCAAACTCCTCTGTCCCTAACCACGATTCCTCCATTGTTTTTCCCTATTAGACCATAAACTCCTTGGAAACAAGGAATGTTATTTTTATAGCTGTATCTTCAGTATTAAGCACAGTATTTATACTTTTTCATTCATTTACAACTATGCCTTCTCCATCTTAAAATCGTGAAGTTGAGTTTTTGAACCCAGATTTTACATTTATCCTTACTTCATATCATCTTATATTCTGCCTCATATTCTGGTAGGATCCTAACTCTCCATTTTTAACTATCCCTCCCACATCAGCTGTAAAGTAGATAAGCATGCCACCTATGCCTTTATACAATTCACTGACAAAACTGCTAAGTAGCACTTGGCCAAGTACAGATGCCCAAAGCACTCCAATGAACAGTTTCCAATTCTAAACAAGCACCACAACATTCACCATGAACTTCTCAAAAATAAAATTTGCTTCATCATAACATTTTATTTAGAAATCTAAAAAAAAATTTTACATCAACTTAATGAAATTAAGCATTTTAATATACAAAGAACAAAATCAGAATTATAATAGGAAACTATTTTTTAAAAAAGGAAAATAATGCCAACATATCTACTTAAACCATTCTATTACCAAAACAGAAGAAGAAAGTGTGGAGAGGAAATTTATGAAAATAAATTCTAAAAAGGTTGTAAATCAGAAGAAGAAAAGAAAGAAGAGAAAAAGAAGAGGAAGGAAAAGAAGAGCAACATCAGGTCACAAATACATGTAAATCTAGATCACTACAGGGCTTTAAGGAATTTCTTCCCCCATAGTGCGTATAATGAGTTCAAACAAATATATAATCTATACATTTTAAAGTGCTATTTTTTCTTTTAGAACTATCGCATTCCATTTATTTGTAACAAAATGAAAATTCCCCACAGAAGTTAACAACCATGGGTTTTAAGTCCATTTTTTTAAGTCCGTATTTTTACTATGGATAAAAAAGTTTACATAAAACCCATTTTTCTATTAAATGAAATTTTTCTTCCCAGCTCTATTTCTGACCTTCTAGAGTTAGCTACCAAGCCCCAGGTGCTATCTCACTCTGTAACAACTCTCTGCCATGCTGGTCTCCTCACTTTGGTGGAAGCTGGTTCAGGTTAATTTTATTTCTCTCCTGGTTCTGCTTCTGACTTTCTAGACTTTTCTCCCTCCCCACAATGCTTTTCAGTACTTTTGTGCTTTGACTTCTCCCATTAGAAGGTAAGCTCTTTTTAGGTCAGGGACTGTCTTTCTTTTTTATTGTATTTGTATCCCCAGCACTTAGCAAAGGGCTAGGCATTTAGTGTTTAATAAATGATTGTTGGGGTGGCTAGGTGGTGCAGTGAATAGAGCAGCGGTCCTGGAGTCAGGAGGACCTGAGTTCAAATGCGGCCTCAGACACAACACAAAACTGGCCTGTGACCTCAGGCAAGTCACTTAACCTCAACTGCCCTACCTTCCCCCTCAAAAAAAAGAAAAACCAAAACAAATAAATGATTGTTGCAATTCTTCTCATATAGTACTCACTCAAAAATTTTGAATAACGTATGATTAATGATTAAAAAAATCAGATTCTGGGAAGTAGCATCTTTAGGTAACATTTTAATTGAATAAGCAAAACCTAAATAAAGCAGGCCTTGGAGACAGGAGACAGCCTCACCTCTGACACTATTTTTGTGAAAAGGAAAAGCCACTCTCAGAGCTTTAGTTAGCTCTTTTTGAGGAAAATGGGAGTGTTAAGTTTCCCTGAGTGGGGAGATTCTACAGAGTTCAAAAAAAACTCCATAATCCAAAACTCCCACTCCTTCACACACACAAAAAAAGCAAGCTCTATTAAACACATTTTATAGCCTTGAGTGACCTGTCAGTTTGCTTTCAAAAATAATTTTCAAAATTATTTAAAAGGCTGAAAAGATGTTTATAAAGTTGGCAAACTACCCAGATCTTTTTATCCTCTGATGAAGAGCCTAAACTTATTTTTTCTACTTTTAGGAATTCTTCTGAAAGTTGTTGAGTTGTTTTTCAATCCTGTCTGACTCTTCATGGCCCCATTTGAGATTTTCTTCACAAAGATACAGGAGTGGTTTTACCATTTCCTTCTCCAGTTCATTTTACAGATGAGGAACTGAGATAAACAGGGTCAAGTGACTTACCCAGGGTCACACAACTAGTAAAGTGTTGAACTCCGGAAGATGAGTCTTCCTAATTTCATACCTAGTGCTCTATCCATTGAACTACTTAGATGCCTACTGTACCATCTAGCTGTAACATGAAGCAAAAATGTTACACTATAATACATGGAGGAAAAGGTAAACCTTTACAAAAGTACTGAAAAACATTGTGGGGAGGGAGAAAAGTCTAGAAAGTCAGAAGCAGAACTAGGAGAGAAATGAAATTGACTTGAACCAGTTTATTATGAAGCTTTTTATGGCAAGCTACTTAGGTAGTAATCCATAAAATTAGTCCAAGAGTAAATGCATCTTAGGGGCAGCTAGGTGGCTCAGCAAATAAGAGTGCCAGCCCCGGAGTCAGGAGGACCCGAGTTCAGATCCGGACTCAGGCACGTAACACACACACACACACACACACACACACACACACACACAAAACCTAGCTGCGTGACCTGGGGCAAGTTACTTAACCCCAACTGCCCTCCAAAATGCATAAATAAATAGATAAATGAATGAATAAATAAATAAATAAATAAAAGTAAGAGTAAATGTATCTTGGACATAATGTAGAGGACAGAGTTAGGGTCAGAATTTAGTAGGAGAAAAAGAACACCTGTATATATTTGTAAACTGCACAGTACTTTTTAATAATTTTCCCAAACCCATCTTTTTAACTCCAATAATGAATGGGTGATGATATATGACTATGAATCAGGGAACAACAAGCTATCCAACTAATCAAGATTGTGAATAGCTAGCCTTTACACAGCACTTTAAGGCTTGCAAAGTCCTTTACAAATATCTCATTTGACACTTGAAACAACATTGGGAGGTAGGTGCCATATATCCATTATTTTTTACAGCTGAGGAAACGGAAGCAGAAAGAAGTGACATGACTCACCCAGGGTCACATAGCTAGGAAGTGTCTGGGGCTGGATTTGAACCCAGGTCATCTTACTGACTCCTAGCCCAGCACTATATCCCCTAGACTACCTATCTAGTAATAAAATGAAAATCACATTGTGAAATGTCTCCTCAGGATGACGGAGTTAGCACTAGTTCAACTGTTAGGAACAAAGTTTTAGTTGTTTTGATAGTAAAAAATTATAAATGAAAAAATAAAGTGTACTACATACTTACTGCCTCATGGAACAGAGAATAATGAACATAATTTATTTCCTTAATTAATCAGAACTGTCCCTTCCAGCTTTGAAACAAAGGATCTTTGAGAGTTACCCAAAGGTACTCACAGGTTAAGTAACTTGCCCATGATCCCAAAGTCAGTATAAATCAGATGGGGTTTGAACTCAGTTCTTCCTGACTCTGAGGCCAGCTCTCTAGCCACTAGGATAATAGTGTCAAACTTAAATAGAAACAGATCCTTATGGGCTGTAAACTGAGAAAACATCAAATTTTGCAGTTTTGCATACTACTTGTTACTAACAATTGTTTTCCTTTAAGTTTTTTCTGTTCCCCCCCACTCATAATCAACTACTACTTGTCATTACTATCATAATGCCTAATTAATTCTGAGTATACTTTAAAAGTCCCTTTTTATTCACCCTCATCTCTCCCAAACAGACAGACCCACATATCCCACTCTCTGTTCCACTATGGTTTGTTCCCCAAACTCTAACTTCCTATGACTCAACTCTTCAGCTCCACCTCATTCTCAAACAAGCATAGTCAAACAATACAGGATTCCACCATTATCCAGGAATATTCAATTTTCCTAATTCAGACATTCCTCTATCCTTCTATCATTCCTTCTATCATTCTATCATATTTCTTGCTGTGCTTCACTCTTAAACCTCTTCTTTGCCCTCATTAAGAACTCTAATCCCTCTGTCATTGTTGTTCAGTCATGTCCAACTCTTCTTAATCCAGTCTGGAGTTTTCTTGGGAAAGATACCAAAGTGGTTTGACATTTCCTTCTCCATCTCATTTTACACATGAGGAAACTGAGGCAAGCAGGATTAAGTGACCAGCCCACAGTCATATAGCTTATAAGTGTCTGAGGTTACATTTGAACTCAGGAAGATTAATCTACCTGAGTCCAGGCCTGACACTCTATCCATGTAGAAGACTTACAGATCTATATATCCTGCCCTAATCTCTCCTTTGTGCTTTAGCCCTGACCCTATCACCAAATGCCTACTAGAAATTTCAAACTAGATGTCCCAGAAGATATCTCAACCTTACCAAGCCTTAAACAAAACTCATTCTCTTCCTTCTCAAACTTTCTCCTCTTTTTGTCAAAGGCACCACTATCTTTCCAGTCATGAAATCAGGCAGTCAGTCAGTAAGCATTTATTAAAAGTTTACTGTATGTCAGGCATTGCATAGAGAGCTGGCAATACAAAGAATATACAAAATAAATGTTATGTAAACAGAAGTATTTACCAGTGGGGGAAGAGTTGAGGACCAGGAAAGGCCTCTAGCAGAAGATGGAATTTGAGCTGTCTTGAAAGAAGTCAGGGAAGCTAGAGTCAAAAGTGAGGAGCCATAGGGGCAGCCAGGTGGCTCAGCAAGTAAAGAGCACCAGCTCCAGTGTCGGGATGACCTGGGGATCAAATCTGGGCTCAGATACTTAGCACTACACCCAGAAATAACTGGCCCTGTAACCTTGAGCAAGTTACTTAACCCTGATTGCTTTAAAAAAAGAAAAAGTGAGGAGCCAGAGTATTCTGGGCAAGGGAGGGATAGCCAATGAAAAGGCAGTGTTAGGAAATGGAGGCCAATGAGAAAAAAATAGCAAGTAGGCCAATGTAGCTGGATTCTAGATTGTGTGAAGGAGAGGAAAGTACATAAGTAAACTGAAAAAGTAGGAAGGGTTCAGTTTGTGAAGGGCTTTAAATGCCAATTAGGATTTCATATTTTATCCTGAAGGTAAAAGGGAAGCCCTGGGGTTTAGGTTGGAAGAGGGTAACACAGTCTGGTACTTCAGGAAAATGACTTTGGCAAGAAAATGGATGATGGATTAGAGTGGTAAGAGATTGAGACAGTGACAACACCAATTGCTTTAGTCCAGGCAAGAAGTGACAAGAGTGCTTCTGCGTTCTCAAGTCCCAACACTCTCTCTCTCTCTCACTCACACACACACACACACACACACACACACACACACACACACACACAGATGATGTAGAGAGGCTAAAAATGGCTGCCAAATCTTGCTGTTTCAACTTCCACATTTCTTACACATAACCTTTTCTCTCTACTAAGAGCTATTAACTTAATTCAAGCCCTTATAACCTCCCATCTAGATTACGGCAACGTACTCCTTAATTGGTCTCCAAGCTTCAAGTCTCTCATCATTCTAGTCGATCCTATACTTTGCTGCCAAAGTGATTTTCCTAAAGTGCAGAACTAACCTTATATCACTCCCCTACTCAATCAACTCCAGTGACTTCCTATTGCTTCTAAGATAAAATATAAACGTTAGCTTTTAAAGCCCTTCATACCTGGTCCCAACCTATATTTCAAGCATCAGTGAACATTACTTCCCCTCTTGTATCCTATAATTCAAGCAAACAGGCCTTCTTCTGTTCTTCACACGTGACACTCTCTCGTCCTATCTTTGTGGCTTTGCATTGGCTCTCTCCCATGCCTGGAATGCATCCCTTCTTCATCTCCAGTGACCTCAGACCCCTCCTCTTTCAGATATAACTCAAGCACCACTTTCTACATGCTACTTTCCTGATTACTCCCCAACTGCTAGTACTTACCTTCTCCAACTACCTTATATTTAACTACATGTATTTATCCTCTTTAGTTACTTTGTATACTTATATAAGTACTTGTTGACTTTCTCATTAGAATGAGATGCAATTAAAAACATTGCTCTGAGAAGGGATCAACAGGATTTAATAGACTGTCAAGGAAGTCAGAGATACAAAAAAGGTTACGAACTCCTAGATCTAGGATAATAGAAACTCCTGTTTGATATATAAAGGCCTTCCCAATCTGACTCCCCAGGGACCACTTCACAATAAGTCACAAACTGAAGCCCTTTTGAATCCTATTTCCATAAACTTCAGGTATTTTTTCAAAGTAAAATGCCATATTTGTCTAGATTCTCAAGATAAATAATGAAAAAAAATCTTAAGTGGTGGTGGCATAGTATTACCAAATCTCAAACTACATGAAAAATCTGCAAAACTACATGGGATTGGTTAAAAAAAGTTTTTGGTTTTAAAATTAAATAAATAAATAAATAAATGGAACAGCCTTGGTAAACTCAAAACAAAAACAACTTAAAAGAATAGCCCAGCAGTCCATAAACTAAAAAAAAAAAATTACTAGGGAAAGAATTCCATTAGACAAGAATTGTTGTAAAAACTTTCATCCATCAAGTACATGTCAGCTTACTTTTATTAATACCAATATGTCTTATGTACACATTAGGTACTAGTGGAGATCAAAATAAGTCCTTCATCTAAAAGTATTTACAATCTGTTATTTTAGCCAGAACTTATAATTAAAAACATGTATCAAACACCTACATATAAGATACTGTGTTAGGTGCTGGTGCTATAAAAAAAGAAACTATAATGCTAGCCTTATATTGGATTTTGTAGAACATAATTGCTGTTTTGAAATTTCTGAGTAGATGTCAAGTGGTAAAGTGAATTTATTCTTGTTATCTCAAACTAAGGCCAAGCAATGGAAATTACAGGAAAGCAAATTTAAAATTAATGTATAGTTTTTTAAAAATTACAGTTGTCTACTAATAGAATATACTGTTTTCCTGTCCCTGGAAATGGAAGCAGTGTGGTACTGTGGAAAAAAGCAGAGACTGGAGTCAAGAGACCTGGTTTCAAATCTAATTTGTGATACTTTCATATGACCTTGGGCAAGTCATTCAACTTCCTAAGCCTTACCTTCCTCATCTATAAAATGAGGTAGGTAGACTAGATGGTCTTTGAGATCCTTTCCAAGCTCTAAATCTATATTATCCTCAGACAAAATCTTAGTGCTCCCCTGTTGGCAGTACTGTAGAGGAAACTCAGGCTTCAATAGAGTAGGAAACATCTTAGATCTTCCCTCTGATTCTCCCTGAATCACCCTTCAATATACTCCCTAGCTAGTTGATTTTGATCATCTTAATTTGGGGAACTAGTGGCCTCTCCTCCCACCCTCTTCTCTGACTCCTAGGAGGAAGTTTAGTGTAACAGAAAGAATACTCTATTTGGAGCCAGACGAACAAGGCTGAAATCTGGCCTCCTGTGTGAGCCTTGGCAAAACATGCAATTTCTCTGAGCTTCAATTTCCTCATCTATTAAAAGAGGGAAATGGATCAGATGACTTGAAGTTCTTTACAACTCTATATGGATGATTCTATAAAACACATTATGTATGTGTAATGTTAATGAAATAGGAAGATTTTCCTCACCCATTAATAGGCCTAACATGTAAAGGTTGAGATCACATGGAGCTCAGTGTGTGGGAGGAGCTTGCCCAAAGAGGAAAGGGAGAGAGCAGTGAGAGACAGAGAGAAGCAGGTTGAGTAGGCTGAGGGAGGAATTTGTTTGTGGGGAGGCCTAACAGAAAGAAGATTAAAATGTCTGCACTCCCTGAATTAGTGATAAGTACCCTGTTAAATCTTACCTTCTAGTATCCTAATGATGTTCCAAATAAAGATTTTGGTTTTGCCTTAGAGGAAGAGAGTTTATTATATTTTGCGAATCTACCCTGGAACTACGCATGCATATTCATAGCAGCTGCTATGGGTATTGGATTGGTGTTACAAACAGTGATATAAAATAATTTAAAATGTCACACATATAAAAAGCTAAGGTACAGAATAAAGGTAATGCACAAAGCCTACTGTGGAAGACCAAACAAACTGACAATGGCTAACCTTAAAAAAGCAACTAAAAGTTTAACTGGATAATAAAAGTTTTATTAACATGTCTTACTCCACAGGTTTACAAGGGTCTATTCAAAATCTAACTACAAAAGGTAATCTCTATGTAAGAACTTCTGTCACATAGAAGGGAGGTAGATGAAGACATCTCCTCCCATATTAGAATTCGATCAATGGACCTATGCCATGCCATGCTAGATTTTCATTTTCAGTTGTTCAAGTCCATCAAATTCAACCTTCACTAAAGAAATTTCACTTTAATTTATAATTCTTATGTTTTGAAATAGGAACTTACCCCTCCCAAAAATAAATCAAACACAATATGTAAGTAATTTTTATAAACTAAATTATAAATTTTATAAATTAAAATAAATTTATAAATTAAAAAAATAAATAAATTATAAATTTATAAATTAAATAAAAATCTTTCATATTTAAATATTTTAGTATTAAGTATTTAAATAATAATAGTTAATATTTATGTAGCACTTTATGGCTTATAAAGCACTTTAACTTTAAAGCACTTTAAAATTATCATCTTATTAAAAACCACCCTGTGAAATGGATACTATCATTATCGCCATCTGACAAGACTCTAAAACCCTTTGTCACTTCACTCCTGGACTATTTCAATAGCCTGCTAATTGTTCTCCTGTCTCAAGTCTCCCCACTCAAACAAATTGATCTTTCTAAACATAGATGTGATCATTTCACCCCCACATTCAGTAATTACCAGTGGCTCCCTATCAACTCTAAGATGAAATATAAATTTCCTATTTGGTATTTAAATACCTTTATAACCTAGGCCTCCCCTACCTTCCCAGTCTTTACTCCCTATCTTACATAGTCTGTCTATGTACTCCACCACATAATGACACTGGCTTCCTTCCTGTCTCCAAAACAAAATATTTTCACTGGTTATCCTCCATACCTGGAATTTTCTTATCATTTCCATCTCTCCTGGCTTCTCTGATTTCCTTCAAGTCTCAGCTAAAATCTCACCTTCTACAAGAAGCCTTTCCTAATTCCTCTTAATACTAGTGCTTTCCCTTTGAGGATTACCTCCAATTTAAGCTATATATATTTTGCTTACACATAGCTGTTTGATTATTGTCTCTTTGATTAGACTACAAGCTGCTTGGGAGAAAGAACTGTCTTCCTTTGCTTTCCTTTGTATCCCCATATGTGAATTAGGTATGATTCAAACTCAAAATTTTTCTGACTCAAGTTCAGTGCTATAACCACAATATCATGTTCTCTTTAAATCCCACTGAAAACTGATCAATCGAAGATGGCCAAGTAGAAGCACGACCTCCAAGTGGCCTCCACCTTCCCCAATCAATGTAGAAAGGGGACTCTGAACAAACTTTGGAGCTGCAGGACCCACAAAATGACACAGAGAAGCTAACCTCCCGCTGAGGGCAGCCCAGCAGGTCAGCAGGAATCAGCCAGCTCAGAACTCTGGGAGCCAAGCCCAGGCCAGAAGTGAGCCAGAGGTTTTAGCCCCAGGGCGGGTCTGACCAGCCACCAGCAGGAGGGACTTCAGATCAGCAGCAGCTGTGGCCATTTCCAGAATTATCAACAGACAGATGCAAAGGACAAAGTGAGAGGTCAGTGCGCTCTGGACTTTGGGACCCCAGTAATAGGGAGTATATCAGCTTTTGCCCCCGGGGTGAGAAGCCACTGAGACACCTGCACAGCCAGCCAGCGCCAAGTGGCAGCTTCAGCTCCTGGCCTGCAGAGTGTAGGGGGACCAAGCGACCAGTCTGAGGGGTATTCACTCTTTCTTTAACCTGCTTGGATCTGGATTGCAGTCTAGGGTGGAGGTCCTAGGGTGTGTGTCCAGCTTGCCAAAGCTTGTGGAGGCCTCAGAGAAGGCACACATCTAATACCTCCAGCAGGTGAGAAAACTCCAGCATTTGGGACAAAAGTTCCCCTGTCTGGTGGCAGAGTCCTACTGTAGCAAAAAGCCCAGGGGTCAGGTGACTGAGAGGCGACATGACCAGGCAAAGGGAACAAAGCAGACAGAAGATTCCAACATTAGACTCCTATTTTAGGGACAAAAAGGAGCAAAGCATGGAACAGGAAGAAGACAGTGAACTCCAGCACCAAAAGCTTCAAAGGAAAATAAGAGCGGATTACAGACCATAGAGGACCTTAAGAATCGATAAGAGAAGTAGAGGAAAAATTGGGAAGAGAAATGAGAATAATGCAAGAAAATCACGAAATGAGAGTCAACAGCCTGACTGAGAAAAATAGTACCTTAAAAAATAGACTAACTCAAATGGCAAAAGAGGGTCAAAAAAGGCAATGAGGAGAAGAATGCCTTAAAAAGTAGAATTTGCCACATGGAAAAAGAATCTCAAAAGCTCACTGAGGAGAATCATTCCTTCAGAATTAGACTGGAGCAAATGAAAGCTATTGACTTTTCGAGAAATCAAGATGCTATTCAACAGAGCCAAACAAATTAAAGAATAGAAGGCAATGTGAAATATCTCATGGAAAAAAACACTGACCTGGAAAACAGATCCAGGAGAGATAATTTAAAAATTACCGGGCTACCTGAAAGCCATGATCAAAGTAAGAACCTAGAAATCATCCTGCAGGAAGTTCTCAAAGAAAACTGCCCTGATGTTTTAGAACCAGAGGGCAAAATAGAGGTTGAAAGAATCCACCGATCACCTCCCGAAAAAGATCCCAAAAAGAAAATTCCTAGGAATATTATAGCCAGGTTCCGGAATTCCCAGATCAAGGAGAGAATATTACAAGCAGCCAGGAAGAAACAATTTGAATATTGTGGAAACACAATCAGGATAACCTAGGATCTTGAAGCATCTACAATGAGAGATCGAATGGCTTGGAATATGATATTCCAGAGGGCAAAGGAGCTGGGATTAAAACCAAAAGTCACCTACCCAGAAAAACTGAGTATCATGTTTCAGGAAAAAATGTGGTCATTCAGTGGAATAGAGGACTTTCAAGCATTCTTGATGTAAAAACCAAACTTGAATAGAAAATCTGACATTCAGATACAAGAAGCAAGAGAAGCATGAGAAGGTAAACAGGGAAAAGAAATCATAAGAAACTTATCAAAGCTGAATTACTATTAACATTCCTACATGGAAAAACAGTAACTGTAACCGATGAAACTTTTGTCAGTATGAAAATAGTTGAAGGGAATGGAGAAAATGTGTGTGTGTATATATATATATACATATATATGTATGTATATATATGTGTGTATATATAATGTCTATATATGAGGGTATATGAGCATATGAATACACATGTGAATGTGTATATATATGTTTACAGGTATACATAGATAGAGGGCACAGGACCAATTACCAGGAAGGGAAGATACTTAAAAGGGGAAATTAAGAGGTGAAAAAGTATATAATGAGGAGATGGGTAAAGACAGAATGGGGTAAACTATCTCATATAGAAGAGGCAAGGGGAAATGGCTACAATGGAGGGGAAGAATAGAGAGGCAAAAGGGAATGGGTCAACCTTAGTCACATTGAATTTGGCTTGAGGAGGGAATGAAATACACACTAAATAGGGTATCTCACCCTATAGGAGAGTAGGGGAGAAGAGGATGAGAGGGAAGGCAGGCTGGGGGGGGAGGGAAGTTGGAAGCACCCACTTTTGAAAAGGGACAGGATCAAAGTAAAGAATAGAACAAGTGGGAGGTGGGATAGGAGGGAGGGAAATATAGTCAGTCTTTTTACAATATATCTACTATGTTATTGTTTTGCATTAGCCACACATGTACAACCTATACTGAACTGCTTATCTTCCCAAGTAAGGGTGGGTGACAACAAGGGAGAAAGGGAATGAATCTGGAATTCAGTTTTAAAATCAAATGTTTAAAAATATATATATTATTAATACTATTTTACATGTAATTGGGAAATAAGATATACAGGCACTGGGGCATAGAGATCCACCATGCCCTACTGGAAAAGTTGAAAGGGGTATGGGAGAAAATATGGGAGAGAGCATATTGGAGGAGGGGATATCCTGTGGGACTGCTATTTTGGGGCTGTGGGTAGGGGGAAAAACAGGGAGAAAATTTGTAACTCAAAATCTGGTGGAAATGAATGGTGTAAATCAGAAGTTAGTAAAGCATTTGAAAAATGAAAAATAAATAAATATGGATGTATGAAGGTGGAAATTACAGTCAAAATTATAAAGGAATGTGGAGACAGGAAGCAAAAGCAATACTGCTCTTGAGCCAGTGTCTCTTGAGAGACCCATGTTCAACCATTAATGACTGTTAATTTTTCTAACACATGAAAATAAATATGAGTTTGAACTCACAAAAAAAAAAAGAAAACTGATTAATCAAGATATAAGTTGAATGTAGTGTTGTAATACTGATTATAATAACGACTGACACTGATAGAGGTTCTTTAAGGTTAATAGAGCTGAAGAGGCAGAAAGTCAAGATGGAATGGCAGAAAGAAGTTCTGCCCATTTCATCCAATATAATCCCTTCACAAAGAACTAGAAAATACACTATACCACATATGGATTGAGAAATTAAAAAAAAAAATCAGTCATTTTTACAGCCCAGGTAGACAAGGGGAGAGAGATAGGTCTATGGAAAGTGATGACAGGACTGGGATCATGTTATGCTGAACATTCCAGCACCCAGGAACTGAAAGAACACTAAGGCTGTGCACCAGAAAGGTCCCAGACCACTGTAGCAGGGCATAGTGACCTGGTGTAGAATGAGAAAACAGGTGCCAGCTGGTGACTTTGTTACTCACTACCTAGTTCCAGGTCACAGATCAAGGTCAGACTGAGGAGGGGTTCTGAACCCAGAAGGGGTAGAGAATATCAGTCTTGGGTATTACAATGTGTACTAATTAAGAAATAAGTTCAGAAGCAAGCAGCAACTGTGTAGCTTTGACTCTAGGAGTGGAGAAGGGTCTCAGTTTGAGCTTCTAGTCCAATCTGAGGTCTGTCATGAAATAACCGGGGCAGAAATCCCTGGCAAAAGAGGGGCCTATAGTTGTCACTTTGAACCTGCAAAGAGCTTCCAAGTTGGCTGATAGTGGCTAAGTCTAGGAATAGGCTTCTTGAACTTCCAACCAGGGAAAATTCCACAAGTGGTGGTCACACTCAAACATAAATCAAGGACTTTGGAGAACAGACTGGGGGCAGGCCTTAGGAGGGAAGGATAGTGATCAGACCAGCCCTGTATCACAACCCTCTAGAGCTCTGCCCTAGCATAAAGTCCAAGGTCAAAAAGCAGGCAAGAAGAATGAGCAAACAAAAAAAGAAACCCATATGAAAAACTATTATGATGACAAGAATCATAAAGATAAATCCAGAAGAGAAAATGACTCTAAAACATCAACAAGCAAAGCAACAATGCCACCAGCACCACAATTTGGGCATACTTCCAAGCAGGACTCCTATAAGAAATGAAGCAGGGGCAGCTAGGTGGCGCAGTGAATAGAGCACCGGCCCTGGTGTCAGGAGGACCTGAGTTCAAATCCGGCCTCTTAATAAGACACTTAATACAAAAACTAGCTGTGTGACCTTGGGCAAGTCACAACCCCAACTGCCCTCCAAAAAAGGCAAAAAAAAAAAAAAAAAGCAAATGTTTAAAAAAAGAAAGTCAAAAAATTTTTTTTAAAAAACAAACAAAACCCCAACAATTTAGAGTAGAAAAAGGGAAAATGGGGGGAAATGAAACTATGGAATAAAGAGAGAAATAATAGCTTGGAACAAGAGGCACTAAACTTTACCAAGAAAAAAAGAACATAAAAATGAGAACTGATTGGATAGAAGCTAATGACCATGTGCACCCCAAAAACTGTGTGGAATAGAAATCCTTACCCAAGTAATACTCAGAGATTTCTTAAGGTAGGAAGCAGAAAAGAATGGTTTATTACAAGCTTGAGAAAGGGCCACCCTCCTGACAAATGGTCAGGGAGGAGAAGCAATTTAAAAAAGGAAATGGTGAAGTTATAAAGCCCTAATGGGGAATTCTCCCCCACTCCTCTGCTGACTCTTTTCTTCTATTGGCCAGAAGTCAGGTGTACAATCTAAGCGTGGCAATCTAACCCAAGTACCAGAACAAGGAAACAGTAGAGCACTTCTGTCCTTACTTGGCATATCTTATGCTGAGGTGTCACTGAGGAGAGCGGTGACTCCCTACTGCTCTGAGTTTTGAGTCCTTGTAAATCATGTGATTTCCAGTGAAGGGAAACTTGGGCCTGTTTCCCATGAAAAGCCTACTGGATTTTAGAGTATAGTCTGAGAAGTTTTCACTTCTTTCACTCATGACTGTGAGAATCTACAAGAAATGTTAAAACAAAGCAAAAAAAAAAAAAACCTAAAAAAAAAATGTTAAGACATCTCACAGCAAAATCAAACGACCTAAAAAAAAATTTAACAATCCTTTTACTACCTGGATAATTAGCAAGGAGAAAAGTGCCTAGAGTCAGAAAAACCTGAGTTGAAATACAATCTCAGACATTTACTAGTTATATGATCTCGGGGCAAGTCACTTGAACTGTTTGCCTCAGTTTCCTCTACTGTAAAAGATGGAAAAGAACAGCATTTATCCTTCAGGGTTGTTGTGAGGATCAAATGAGATAATATTTCTAAAGTGCTTGGCATAGCATCTGGCACATAATAGGCACAATGTAAAGGCTTATTCCCTCCATACATAATACCTAAAAGCAATGACTCCCCTCCCCCCAAAAGATGAGATGTTCTATTTCAAGGAAATCTAAAAGAAAACTGCCCAAATCTTAGAACTAGAGGGCAAAGTAGAATAGAAATTAACCACTTCCTGAAAGAAATCCCAAAATAAAAACTCCTTGGAATATTATATAGCTTTGAGGTAGAAAAAAAAATAGCAAATAGACAAAAAGAATTCAAGTACCAAGGATCCACAATCAGGATCCCATGTAATTTAGCAGATACCATTATCAAGCAGCAGAGAGCTTAGAATACAATATTCTGGATGGTAAAAGTTCTAGGTTTACAAACAAGAATAATTTACCTATCAAAACTGAATATAATCCTACTAGGGGAGGGGGAATGGACTTTAATAAAAAAGGACTTCTAAGAATTCCAGATGAAAAGGAGTATTTGAGCAGGAACTTTGATAAACAAAGGATTCAATAGAAGCATAAAAAGGATAAACAAGAGCAAGCAATCCTAAAGGGCTAAACAAAGATAAACTGTTTGCTTTCTTATAAAGGGAAATGAAGCACCTCCCCCTTAGAACTCAATTCCATTATTGGGGGTCATAGAGGGAGTCTAATTAAACAAAGGCTCTGGGAGAGGTTTGCTGCATTTTAATGATCTCAAAAGAAGAATGGAAAGGGAGGAAAAGAGGAATACACTAAGGAAGAGGGGGAAGAGAGAAAAGAATGGGGAAATTATTCCACAACTGCAGTGCAAGTCTATAAAATAAGAAGGGGTAGGGGAATGGGGGAGACTTGAACCTGACCCTCAGGTGAACTGGAAAAAGTAAGGAAGAACACACACACACAGAGTTGGGTAGAGAAATATATTTCACTTAATAGGCAAATGGGAACAGGAAAGACAGACCATGGGAGGAATTAGTCTAAAGCAAAATAAACTCTAAAAGAGGTGGAGGAAACAAATACAAGTAAAAGTATAGAAAAAAAGGAAGGAGGAAAATGCAAACTTAAAAATAATAAATGCGAATGGTATGAACTTACCCATAAAATAAAAAAGACAACAAAATGGGTTGGAAACAAAAATTCAACAATGTTGTTTAAAAGAAACACACTAGAAACAAAAAGATACACACAGAGTAAAATAAGGAGCTGAAGCTAAATTGGTTATGCTTCAGCTAAAGTAAAAAATGTGAGGGTGTAAATCACTATCTCAGACAAAGCAACAGTAAAAATCCACTTAATTGAGATCAACAGGGAAACTTCATTTTGCTGAAAGGTACCAGAGACAACAAATTAATATCAATAGCAAACACGTGTGTACCAAATGTCATAGCATATAAAGGAAAAGTTAAATAAATTACAGGAAAAAATAGAAAATTAAACTATAATAGTGGGAGAACTAAATATACCACTCTCAGGCCCCGATAAATCTAAGCAAAAAAGAAATGAAAGACCTGAATAGAATTTCAGAAAAGTTGGATGTGGTAGACCTCTGGTGATTACAAAAAAAGGAATACATGAAGCATACATTTTTCTCAGCTGTACATGTCACCTTCACAAAAACAAGTCATGTATTAGGGCATAAAAAAATCATAAAACAAATACATAAAATCAGAAATATTAAATGCATCTTTTACAGATCATAATGGAATAAAAATTACATTCATTTCAGGACCTATGAGGAAAAATTTATAAATCAAAGACAAAAACAACATAATCCTAAAGAATGGTTGGGTCAAAGAACAAATCATAGAAACAGTAATTTCATTAAAGACAACAACTATGATGAGACAATATACAAAAGTTATAGGAATGCAATCAAAGCAGCACTTAGGGGAAATTATGTCTCAAAACACTTTCATCAATAAAAGATAATCTAGAGCAGATCAACAAATTGGACATGAAACTAAAAAAACCTAGAAAACCAATAAATTAAAAACCTACAATGAAACACCAACGTAAAAATACTGAAAATCCAAGGAAAAGAATAATAAAATTGGAAGTAAAAACAAAAACACCAATCCACTGAAATAATAAATAAAAGTAAGAGCTGGCTGAAAACAACAAAATGACTGAAGTTAGCTAAATTGATTTTTAAAAAATTCTCAAACTACCAATTACAAAAATTCAAAAGGTATATTAATAAACAATGAAGAATAACAGAAAACATTAGGAATAATTTCACCCAAATATATACTAATAAAACTGACAATCTTGAAATAGGTTAATATTTACAAAATTATAAAAACCTCAGATTAACAGAAGGGGAACTATAGCAGTTAAATAACCCAAACTTAGAAAATTTAAAACAAATCACAAACTGCCAAAGGGGAAAAAAACCCCACAAGACTATATGGGTTTACAAGTGAATTCAATCTAACATTTAAAGAATAATTCAATACTACAGAAAATGTTTGACAAAAATAAGAAATAGACTTCTATCAAATTTCTTGTATTTTGGTCTTTAATACCTAAATCAGAAAAACTCAAAACAGGGAAAACTATTGATCAATATCCCTAATGAATATTGATATAAAAATGTTAAAAATAATATTAGCAAAGAGACTACAAAAATGTATCACAAAGATTATACATTATCACCAGGCTGGATTTTCACCAGGAATTAAAGTTAAAAAACACACACACACGACAACTTATAAAAATAACAGGCCATATTAACAAGAACACACAAATCACATTATATCAGTAGATGACGAAAAAGCTTTTGACAAGATACAATATCCACTCCTGCCGAAAAACACTGGAAAGCATAGGAATACATGTATCTTTCCTTAAAATGATAAGTAGTATCTATCTAAAACCAAGAATGGGACACCATTTATCTGAATGGTAATAAGCATAAAGCCTTTCCAATGAAATGGGGGGGGGGGAGTTTAAAGCAAGTATGTCCATTATCACCATTCATATTCAATAGCATACTAGAAATGCTGTACATATATATACAAATATATATGCAATATAGCAATAAGAAAAGATAAATGAATTGAGGAAATCAATATAGGCAAAAAAGAGACAAAATGAGAAGTAAATGGGGCAGGGGATCTTTTTTTTTAATTTAATTTATTTTTTAGTTTTCAACATTCATTTCCACAAGATTTTGAGTTACAAATTTTCTCCAGTCTCTTCCCTACCCCCCACCCCAAGACAGAAAGCCAGCTACTTAATATCCCTTCCCCCAATCTATTCTCTCTTATATCCTCCTCTATCCCATCCCTTACTTTCTTGTAGGGCAAGAAGGGTTTCTACACCCCCATTGCCTGTATATCTTATTTCCCAGTTGCATGTAAAAACAATTTTTAACATTTGGTTTTTTTTAAACTTTGAGTTCCAGATTCTTTCCCTTCTTTCCTCCTCACCCACCCTACTGGGAAGACAAGCAGTTCAACATAGGTTGGTACATGCATAGTTAACGCAAAACATTTTCACAGTAGTTATAATGTTAAAGACTTAACTTATATTTCCTTCCAACCTATCCCACCTACCATTTATTCTATTTTCTCCTTTGACCCTGTCCCTTTTCAAAAGTGTCTGCTTTTAACTACCCTCTCTCCCAATCTGCCCTCTCTTATCCCCTTCCCCCCTACTTTCCTGTACAGTAAGATACCCAATTGAGTGTGTATGTTATTCCCTCCTTAAGCCAAATCCAATGTGGTGAGTAAGGTTGACTCATTCCTTTTCACATTCCTGCTCTTCCCCTCCATTGTAACTTTTCTCTTGCATCTTTTATGTGAGATAATTTACCTTGTTTTTCTCTTCCTTTCTCCTACTTCCAATATATTCCTCTCTCACCTCTTAATTTTATTTAGATATCAGGGGGAAAAAATCTTTGCAGCAAGTTTCTCTGATAAAGGTCTTAAGATTTATTTTTAAAACATTTTTACATTCACTTATTTTTAACATTCATTTAAAAAAATTTTTGAGTTCTAAATTCTCTCTCTCCCACTCCTCCACCCATTGAGAAGGCAAGAAACGTGTTATCAATTTATATATGTGAAATCATGCAAAACAAATATCCACAATAGCCATGCTTCAAAGAAAGCAAGAAAAATAAAGTGAAAAAATTTATGTTTCAATCTGCATACAGGCTCCATCAGTTTTTTCTCTGGAGGAGGATAGTATTTTTCATCATCAGACTTGTCTTGGATTGTATTATTATATTGTATTATGTCATGTATTAATCATTATAGCTAACTCACTAAAAATTAATCATTGTACAATACTACTGTGTATAATGTTCTCCCAGTTCTGCTCACTTCACCTTGCATCAGTTCATATAAGGCTTCCCAGGTTTCTCTAAAACCATCCTGTTCATCATTTCATCCCTCCCCCTCAACCACTTAACAGTGTTTTACTTTTTCCAATTATATGTAAAGATAAGTTTTCAGTATTCATAAAAGATTTTGAATTCCAAACTTTTCTCCCTCACCACCCTCCCCCCAAAGGAGCAAGCAATCTGATACAGGTCACATGTATACAATCATATGACCTGGATCAGACAAATGGAATCATGTTAAACATATTTCCATAACTCCACTAATAGTGAGTGTACTAATATCCCAATTTTGCAATATCTCCACCATTTAACTTTTTATTTTCCTGTTGTATCAGCCAATCTGACAGGTGTGAGGTGGCACCTCAACATTGTTATGATTTGCATTTCTCTAAAAAATAGTGATTAAGGGAATTTTTTTCATATAACTATATGTAGCTTTGATTTCTTCATCTGAAATGTGCCTGTTCATATACTTTGACCATATATCAACTGGGACATGATGTGTACTCTTAAAAAACTGACTGAGGGGTGACTAGGTGGTACAGTGAATACAGCGCCACCCCTGGAGTAAGGGGGACCCAAGTTCAAATCCAGCCTCAGATACTTAACACTTACTAGCCATGTGACCTTGGGCAAGTCACTTAACCCCAAATGCCCTGACGGCCCCCCTCCAAAAAAAAAAGGGCAAAAATCCCCATAAAACAAAACAAAACAAAACAAAAAAAAAACCCTGAGTTCTCTACATATCTGAGAAGTCAGAAACACTTGCTTTAAAATCCTGCCCCCCCCCAATTTTGCTTTCCTTCTCATCTTGGTTGAATTAGTTTTGTCTCTGCAAAATCTTTTTAATTTAATGTAATCTTATTTCTAAGACTTATAGGAAAATGATTCAAATTTGTAAGGATAAGAGCTATTCACCAACTGACAGATGGTCAAAGAATATGAATAGGCAGTTTCTGTAGGTCAAGATGGCAGAGTAGAAACTGGACTTCTGCGGGACTCTAGCTTCCACCTCCCCAAATTCATGTAAAAGGGGACTCTGAACAAACTTTGGAGCTACAGAACCCACAAAATGACACAAAGAAGCTAACCTCCTGCTGAGGACAAGCCAGCAGGAATCGGCCAGCACAGCACTCTGGAAGCTGACCCTAGTGCCAGACCAGGGTTTTAGCCCCAGTGTGGGCCTGACCAGCTGCTGGCTAAAGGGACTCCAGATCACCAGCAGCTGTGGCTGTTTCCAAAATTATCAACACATAGTTGCAAAGGACAAAGTAAGAGGTCAGTGCATTGTGCATTTTGGGATCCAGTAGCTGGGAGTGCATTGGCTTCCCCCAACCCCTCCACACCACACCCCAAGAAGCCGCTGAGGGGCCCCGACTGTGCAGACCACCCCCACGTGGCAGCTTCAGCTCCTAGTCTGAAGAGTGTAGGGGGACCAAGCGACCAGTCTGAGGGGTAATAGCTCTTGCTTTAACCTGCTTGCATCTGGATTGCTGTCTAGGGTAGAGGTCCTGGGGTGTGTGACCAGCTTGCCAGAACATGTGAAGGCTTCAGAGAGAGCACCACCTTTAGCAGCTGAGAAAACCCCAGCCTTTGGTACGAAGCTCCCCTGTCTGGTAGCAGAGTCCTACTATGGCAAAAAGCCCAAAAGTCAAATAATTGAATGGCAAAATGAGCAGGTAAAGGAAGCAACCAAGCAAAGCAATCCAACATTAGACTCCAATTTTGGGGACAAAAAGGAGCAAAGCATGGAACAGGAGGAAGACAGTAAAGTCAGAACTCCTGAACCAAAAGCTTCCAAGAAAAAGACTACCTGGTTACAGGACATAGAGGACCTTAAGAAGCAAATAAGAGAAGTAGAGGAAAAATTGGGAAGAGAAATGAGAAAGATGCAAGAAAATTATGAAATGAAAGTCAACAACCTGACTGAGGAAAATAACACCTTAAAAAATAGACTAACCCAAATGGCAAAAGAGGCTCAAAAAGGCAAATGAGGAGAAGAATGCCTTAAAAAGTAGAATTTGCCAGATGGAAAAAGAATCTCAAAAGCTCACTGAACAGAATCATTCTTTCAGAATTAGATTAGAGAAAATGGAAGCTAGTGACTTTATGAGGAATCAAGATGCTGTTAAACAGACCCAAACACATGAAAGAAGAGAAGGCAATGTGAAATATCTCATGGGAAAAACCACTGACCTGGAAAATAGATCCAGGAGAGATAATTTAAAAATTAATGGACTACCTGAAAGCCATTATCAAAGAAAGAATCTAGAAATCATCCTCTAAGAAATTCTCAAGGAAAAGTGCCCTGGTGTGTTAGTACCAGAGGGCAAAATAGAGGTTGAAAGAATGCATCGATCACCTCCTGAAAAAGATCCCAAAAAGAAAACTCCTAGAAATATTATAGCCAGGTTCCAGAATTCCCAGATCAAGGACAGAATATTACAAGCAGCCAGGGAGAAACAATTTGAATATTGTGGAAACACAATCAGGATAACCCAGGATCTGGAAGCTTCTACACTGAGGGATCAAAGGGCTTGGAATGTTATTCCGGAGGGCAAAGGAGCTGGAATTAAAACCAAGAGTCACCTACCCAGCAAAACTGAGTATCAGTTTCAGGGGAAAATATTGTCATTCAGTGGAATAGAGGACTTTCAAGCATTCTTGCTGAAAAAACCAGAGTTGAATAGAAACTTTGACATTCAGATACAAGAAGCAAGAGAAGCTTGAGAAGGTAAACAGGGAAAAGAAATCATAAGGAACTTGTCAAAGTTGAACTATTTACATTCCTACATGGAAAAACGATAACTGTAACTGATGAAACTTTTCTTTGTATGAAAATAGTTGAAGATGGGGCAGCTAGATGGTACAGTGAATAGAGCACTGGCCCTGGAGTCAGGAGGTCCTGAGTTCAAATCTGGCTTCAGACACCTAACACAAAAACTAGCCGTGTGACCCTGATCAAGTCACTTAACCCCAATTGCCTTCCAAAAAACAAACAAAAAAAAAATACACCCAAATTAGGGGTGGCCAGGTGGTACAGTGAGTAATAGCACCAGACCAGGAGTCAGGAGAACCAGGATCGGTTCCAGCCTCAGATACTTAACACCCACACAAAATAACTGGCCGTGTAACTTTGAGCAAGTTACTTAACCCAAACTGCTTAAAAAAAAAAAAGAAAGAAAATAGTTGAAGGGAATAGAAATATATATATATTTATGTATATGTCTATATAGGAGGTAAGCATATGAATACATATGTGAATGTGTGTATATATGTTTACAGATATACATAGACAGAGGGCACAGGACAAATTTAATAGGAAGGGATGATACTTAAAAGGTGAAATTAAGAGGTGAGAGAGGAATGTAATGAGAGGAGATGGGGAGAGACAGAATGAGGTAAACTATCTCATATAGAAGAGGCAAGGGAAAATGGTTACAATGGAGGGAAAGAACAGGAAGGCAAAAAGGCAAAAACTTATTCTCACTGAATTTGGTTGAGGGAGGGAATGACATACACACTAAATAGGGTATCTCACCCTACAAGAGAGTAGGGGGGAAGGGGATAAGATGGGGAATGATGGAAGGGACCGGAGGCTGTGGGGGGAGGGAAATTGGAAGCACCTACTTTTGAAAAGGGACAGGATCAAAGTAGAGAATAGAACAAGTGGGAGAGGGGATAGGAGGGAGGGAAATAATATAGTCAGTCGTTTACAATATATCTACTATGGTAATGTTTTGCATAGCTACACATGTACAACCTATACTGAATTGCTTATCTTCCCAGTAAGGGTGGGTGACAAGGGAGGAAGGGAATGAATCTGGAATTCAATGTTTTAAAATCAAATGTTTAAAAATATATAAATACAATTATTAATACTATTTTGCATGTAATTGGGAAATAAGATATACAGGCATTGGGCATAGAGATCCACCATGCCCTACTGGAAAAGTCAAAGGGGGTATGGGAGAAGATGGGGAGAGAGCAGACTGGAGGAGGAGATATCCTGTGGGACCGCTATTTTGGGGTGGTAGGTAGGGGAAAAAGAGGGAAAAAAATTTGTAACTCAAAATCTGGCAGAAATGATGTAAACCACAAGTTGATAAAGCATTTGAAAAAAAAAAGAATATGAATAGGCAGTTGTCAGATGAAGAAATCCAATCTATCAATTACCATATGAAACAATGATTTAAATTAGTACAGTCAAACTCAAAATAAAAACAGGTCACTAATCCATATGGATTCCTATAGGCTGCATACTGACTTAGTTATAAAATATATAAATTATTTACCTATATTTTGTTGCATTTAAAATTATTTTTCGACGTATTTCCATTACATTTTAATCTGATTTAGTACTGTTTACTCACTGACACCTCATCACTAATAATTAGATAAATGCAAATCGAACCAACTGAGGTTCCACCTCACACCTAATCAAATTGGCAAAGTTCATGAAAAAGGAAAATGATAAATTTTGGAGGGGCTGTGAGAAAACAATTCACTGCTGGTGGAGCTGTGAACTGGCCCAGCCATTCTGAAAAAGCAACTTGGAACCCTTTGACTTGATACAATTAACTGTCCTCTTCCCACCCCCCTACCCCTAAAAAAATGAAGAGGAAAAGGTACCTACCATATGTACAATATTTATAGCAGTTTTTTTTTGTAGTAGTAGCAAAGGAGTGGAAAATGAGGGGATGACCATCAATGTGGGGAGTGGCTCAACAAGTTATGGCATATAAATGTGAAAGAATACTATTGAGCTATAAAAAATGATGAAGGGAATGATTTCAGAGAAACCTGAGAAGACTTATATGAACTGATGTAAAGCGGAATAAGCAGAAGCAGGTGAACAATTTATACATTAGACATTGCTATACATTAACAGAAATATTATAACAATAGATAATCTTGAAAGACGTAAGGACTCTGACTAATACAGCAGACACTCACGACTCCAGAGGATTCAATGAAACACACTATCTGCCTCCTGACAAAAACTCTTCACATGCATTCTCTCATTTGATCCTGTGAGGGAAACGCCAATATAAAATGTTTATGTAACAATGCTACCAAAATTGTGGCACTGTTCTTTAAGTCTGAGGTCAATCACATTAGAGAGAATATTTTTTGGAACAGAAAAAATAAAAAGTTATAAAGAGAAAGTTAATCTTTTGTTTTTTTAAAGTAGGAATAAAGGAGAAGGCTTGACATAAGATGTAAAAGCCATCCTTATAAAAACTATCTGGTATTGGATAAAAAAAATTAAGTAGTTCACTAAAAGAGATAAAATTTAAAAAGACCTAGTCAAATTCTTTGGGACAGCAGCATAGCAATTAAGAAACTCAAGAACACAAAATTAGACAATTTGGGGGGGGGGGGGCAATTGGAGTTAAGTGACTTGCCCAAGGTCACACGGCTAGTTTTTGTGTTAAGTGTCTGAGGCCTGATTTGAATTCAGGGCCTCCTGACTCCAGGGCCAATTCTCTATTCACTGTGCCACCTAGCCACCCTGACAATCTTTATTAAACTAGAATTAATAGGAAAACTAGAACAGTTTGGCCTATAAATTGTATAGAATAATATAACAAATTCCACGAGGCGGCTAGATGGTGCAGTGAATAGAGCACCAGCCCTGGTGTCAGGAGGACCTGAGTTCAAATCCGGCCTCAGACACTTAACACAAAAACTAGCTATGTGACCTTGGCCAACTCACTTAACCCCAACTGCCCTCCAAAAGCAAAAGCAAAAACAAAACAAAACCCAAGTGAATTTAATAGCTAAAAGGTTTGGTTTTTCAAATGGTGCCATAAAAATTAGGGTAGACTGGGAGGTTTTTTTTTTTTTTTCGCAAGTGCAGGTAAAAAAAGAATTAATGAACCAGATGTAGAATTGAGATGACTAAAAAGAAAAAAAGACAACATTTGATATATATAATTAAGAATGTTTGCAAAACAAAAAGTCAATATAGCTAGCCTAAGCTATATACAGATTGGGGTTTTTTTTGGTGGAGGGGGTAATACACAGTTTTTGGGGGGGGGGGAAGAACCTTACATTATAATTGGATAGAAGTCCAGCAGCCAAATGCACACAAATCTATTAAATTAAAAATCATTCCATAATAGTAAGTGACCAAAGCATATGAAAAGTTTTCAAAAGAAGAAATTCAAAGGATCAACAAAAATCTGAAAAATTTTGTTCAAAATCACTGGTACTGGTTAAATAACAATCACTCAACAGAACAGACTAGACAAGAAGAATGAGAAACAATGGAATTCAATAACCCAGTGCTTGATAAAGTTGAAAACATAAATTACTTAGATATTTGCTAAAAAACTAGATAGTCTATCAGAAATTAGGCTTAGGCCAACACCTTACAGCACCATACTCCACATTACATTCTAAATGGATACACAACCTCAATATTAAAGATCATAGTGTCTTAAAAAAAAAAATTAAGGGGGCGGCCAGGTAGCACACTTGGTGTAAGCGTTGCAAAATGTCAGTCAAAACAAAAGGTATCTAACTAAAGTAAAATAAAAATTTTTTTATTTGAAATACGATATTCAGTTTTACTTTACAACTTTTCAAGAGCACCTTTATTTTATATATGAAGGTATACCATAAATTATTTTTAAAAACAAAATCAGCACTTGAGATGTAAGATAGAATGCCATAGGTGAGAAACAAGGAGGCCATTTTGATAGAATGGTTGAGAGGGGTGGGAAGAGGGGGGATTAACGTGCAATAAGTCCAAAAATGCAAGCTGGAGCAGGCTGTAAAGGGATTTAATGATAAACAGATAAGCTTCTTTTTTTAATCCTAAAGCCATTATGAACTCATTAAAGATTTTTGAACCAAGGAGTAAGATGGTCAGACCTCTGCTTTGGTAATATCACTTTGGGAAGAATCTTACAGAGAAAAGTTCCAACTAAATAGTAAGGGCTGGGGGGGTGGCTACGTGGGGAGGTAAATAGAGCACTGGCCCTGGGTCAGGAGGACTTGAGTTCAAATTCAGCCTCAGACACATAACACAGAAAACTAGCCATGTGACCTTAGGCAAGTCACTTAACTCCAATTGCTGTGCCTTCTCCCCCCCCAAAATAGTGAAGGTTGAAGCCAAATTGAAAAGAGATGAGAAATGAATGGGGAAAGAAGAAACAGAGACAATGGCTTTTTCTAGTTTAGCTATAAAAAGTACAAGAGGGCATATAGGATGAAAGGTTGAGGAGATAGGGTCAAAGGAAAAGCTTTCTTTTTTGGTTACAGCAAATGGAGAAATTCTGAAAGCTATGGATAAGTTAACTTAATTTGGCAGTATACTTTCCAGGGAAGTACACATAGATGATGAGGCTGACATATTCATTGGCAGAACTAGCTCAGTGTTTGGGAGACTCTGAAGGTAAGTATGGGAGAGAAGAGGAATGTATTAGGCTGCCTAGCAAACTGAAGGTCTATTAGAGCCTTTGTGCTGATCTCATTGTTGTATGACTGTGATGGACAATATATACCAAAGCCATAGGAGGAAACTGAGTTGATTACATTAGAATTGTCTTGGAAGATTTTGAAGATCACCTGGCAAGATCACTGAGGTCCTTTCTTGAGCCAAGCATTCAAACTCTACTGCAGAGACCACAACTCTGCCACATCATCTGAATGCCAAATGTATATTTGCCTAAAAGGCTATTTTTACAGAGAACTCACACAAAGCAAGCTCTCACATTGAGGACAGATGAAATGATACTCTCAAGGTATCTCTGAAAAATGTGGTATCGATTGTGAGACATGGCAGACACTAGCAGAGGATTGTAGAGCATGGCGTGCCTGCATCAAAGAAGGTGCTGTGCTCTATGAGCAAAGAATTGTAATAGCTCAAAGGAAACATTGAGATGAATAAATTTAGAGACATCTCCACTCCAAAGGTTCATATGGGCTCTATGTGCCCAACCTGTGGGACAGCTTTCCAAGCTGGTATTGGTCTGATCACTCATGGTCAGATACACTGGACACCAACATCGTTTTGGTCCTCTTTGAGAATGAAGGACAATCAACCAATCAACTCCTTGAGGGTTGGCTCTATATTGCCCTTCATTTTTGTACTCCCAGAACTTAGAAGGGTACCTTGGCACATACTGGGCACTTAATATTTTCTGAATTGAAGCTTCAGCTAAATAAGTTATGCAAAATTTTACCAATAATCATTTGGAAACAACTATGCTAAATACCATTCAAAAACATTAAATAGTATTAGAGTTCTTGAAATTCATCCAGACTAACAAAATTTCAATTAGCAGAAGGATTTAATAAAGTTAACAGATAACAAACTTATTTTTTTTAACTATAGCATATAACATTAAGTAAACTCTCCAAGAAGGCTCATGTTCCTATGTCATATTAGCCATAAGCAAGACAATCTCCTTGTACATACTGAACTACTTCACTTAAAGGCATATGGCATAGTGGGATTTGATAAATCAAAGGCTGAGTCAAGAGACCTGGGTCTGAATCCTGGCTCTGTGACCAGGGCAAAACAACTTCTCAGAGCCTGGGAAGTTTCTCATCTATAAAATGGAAACATTACTATTTTTACTACCTTACCTCAAAAAGTTATAATGAACAAGAAAGAAAGTTATCTACTTTGTTTCTGGTTCTTTTTATTACAAGAAGTTAGAAACAAAGTAAATATCCATAAGAATGACTAAACAAACTGAAGTAAATGAATATAACAGAATATTACTATACCACAAGAAAAAATAAGTATGACGAATATAGAACAGGGGCGGCTAGGTTTCACAGCAAGTAAGAGCACCGGCTCCAGTGTCAGGATAACCTGGGGATCGAATCCGGGATCAGACACTTAGCACCCACCCAGAAACACCTGGCCATGTAACCATAGGGACGTCAAGGTGGCGCAGTAAGAGCACCAGCCCCAGAGTCAGGATGACCTGGGTATTAAATCTGGGCTCAGATACTTAGCACCACACCCAGAAATAACTGGCTGTGTAACCTTGAGCAAGTTACTTAACCCCGATTGCTTTAAAAAAAAAAAATATAGAACAGACTTACATAAATTGATCCCAAGCAAAGATAGTAGAACCAGGAAAACAGACAGGTCTACAATAATGTAAATGGAAAGAACAACAAAAATAATGGGAATGTTGTGCAATTATAACAATAAACCTTGAGCCTGAACAAGAGAACAAAATGCAAATCCCTCTCCTCTTTGCAAGGATGGAGGACTGTAGGGAAGGCCAGGTAGCACAGAGAGTAAGAGCACTGGCTCCAGTGTTGAGAAGACCTGGAGATCAAATCCCGGGCTCAGACACTTAGCACCCACCCAGAAACACCTGGCCGTGTAACCTTGAGCAAGTTACTTAACCCCAATTGCTTAGGGGCGGCCAGGTGTCTCAGCGAGTAAGAGCACCAGCTCCAGTGTCGGATGACCTGGGGATCAAATCTGGGCTCAGATACTCAGCACCACACCCAGAAATAACTGGCCGTGTAACCTTGAGCAAATTATTTAACCCCGATTGCTTTAAAAAAAAAAAAAAGAGTGGAGGACTGTGAATGTAGACCATTGCATGCACAGTGACATTTTTTTGAATGGTTTTGCTGAACTGCCACTCTGCCATTTCTTTTAAAAATCTTTGTTACAAGGGATGGATCTATGGATAGAGAAGTACACATGAAGATAATGTAAAAATAAAAAATTTCAATGATGTTTTAAAAAGAGACTATATCTAAAGTGCATTGTAATCTTCAAAGTGCTATAAAATCAGTTATTAAACAATTATGATTATGAGGAACAACTGAGTTATTTTAAAGTAAGCAAAATAAAGGTTTGATCTTTTTCAGTATAAAATACATTCAGGCACTGAAGACTACTACCATGTTTCCCCGATAATAAGACACTGTCTTATTATTTTTTGGGACAGAAAAATACCAGAGGGCTTATTTTCAGGGGAGGGCTTATTTTAATGAACATTGACAGCAATTTTAATAAACGGGTAAATGTGAACAAAAAATGTACCTTTATTCAATAATGAATTCAATAAAGAACAGGATGACGTGCTCACTGCTGCAGCTCTGATTGGATGCAGCTCGGAGCACGGTGTGCGTTTCACGGGAGGGGGAGGGATGGTGCATACAGAGGGTACCGTAATGTAGCGTGTAGCGCAGGGGATCACCTTCACTACAGTAGCAATCTCAATAGGGCTTATTTTTGGGGGAGGGCTTATTTTAGAAGAATCTTACACAGTAAGGGGAGGGCTTATTTTCAGGATAGGTCTTATCGGGGAAACACGGTAAACTATGAAAACATGTGCAAATACTTACATAAGCCTCCTTGGACTTTGCATAAACAATACAAATAAAAGAGACTTTTATAGGCAAGTAATCAAAACTGCCCACACTCCTACTGCTTTATACCAGCATAAGGGGTAGCGTTCTACCCTCATAATATTCATCAATTTATAGAATTGATTAAGTCCTACTCTACTGATTCATCATGTAAGGAAGTGACTCTAGGCTATCAAAAGCTATGTTTGCAGAGACTAAAATCTGGCAGTTTCTATCATGCTGGATAATCTTTGAACATGGGCCCAGTAATAGGTCAAGTTTGTTTCCCCAGGGACCAAGATATAAGCTTATCACTAGTTGGCTGGCCATTTAGAAATGAATATTTTCGACATGGAAAATCATGAAACAAAGTAAAATACAAAATGGCCTTCAGTTCTATATAGTACCTTTCCACTGTTATGGCAGTAGTAAGAGCACAGGAAAACTATAAACTTCAATTTAACTACTTATACTCAAGATGTGAAATCCTTGTCCAATGACTAAGTGAATCATACTAATCTTGACATTAACACTACAAATAAAACCAAAAGAATGAAGCTGGAATTAAAAGGATAGATGGTTCCATGGGAGTAAGTTTTATAGTACACTGAAAAGTAAAGAAATGCTTTTTTTCATGGGATATTTGCTCACCATATTCTTGTAATCCTGATGACAATTATGTGCAAAAAGATCACCATGAAATTAATATTAGATGCTGAGGATAAAGAGGCAAAGAAACTCTACAAAGGACTAAAGGACTTGACAAGATTCTACAAATTAAATCAGCATACATTCTGATATGAAGTGACCTCAAGTTAGGAAAAGACAAAGAAGGGGAAAAAATTAATGGGAAAGCATGATTTAGGAAAAAGAAATGAGAAAATCCAAAGTTTTACAGATGACACAGAAGTCTCATGACTTTGTATACTTTCTTCAGGAAAAGAACTGTTAAGTGATAGACAAATAACATCATGAAATGAAACAGATTACTTGATCAGACCACCAACTTACCAGAATTAAGATCAGAATTAGTAAAAAGCAAGAATAATGAGAAAAATATTTGGCATAAAATTGAAACAATTCAATCCAATTACTTATTTAATTTTCACTGTTATCCCATTGATACCCATTACAATAATTTTAACAGGAAATTTAACCAATGTAAATTAATTACCTCAACAAGAAAACCAAAAAACTGCCCAGAAAGATAGTCCTCAAACAAATGACTACTTGATAAATAAGGGGAGAGAAGACAAAAAGGAACAGGGTTAGAATACTGCCTTATTTGTAAAACTTATAAAGGAGGATGGAGATTGTGAATAGGAGCATCTCATAAAGCAAAATGAAGGGAAAAGCAAGTTTAAAGAAAGCTTGGCAAGACATCCCAACAGCTTTTTAAAATGAAATAGAAATATAACAAACAGAAGAATGGAAAAAGATTTGTAAAAGTTTTTTCATCAAGAACAGTTGGACCACCAAAATGACATGTCACTGGTTTTACAAGCTCTTTTTCAACAAACCATCTCCTATCTATGTAACAAAATCATTTTAAGATTCCTTGAAATGGGGGCAGCTAGGTGGTGCAGTGAATGCACCGGCCCTGGAGTCAGGAGGACCTGAGTTCAAATCTGACCTCAGACACTTAACACAAAAATCAGCTTGTGACCTTGGGGGCAAGTCACTTGACCCCAACTGCCCTCAAAAAAAAGGCAACAAAACAAAGATTCCTTGAAATGATATAACAGGAATAACCCTGCTCAATAACCCTCTAAACAAATATCAGGCAAAACATAAAACAGAGAAATACATGCTTGCTAAAGGTGTCCACCAATGTGTCTGAGGAATTCTCCAGATGCTCCTCTTTGTAACATTGTGCTAAATGCATCATGTCCTGGAGACACTGCAGAGCCTTAATGATCTGTGATCACTCAAAGGAGTTTAGCAACAGCATCCAGACAAAAAAGACCAAGTAGATAAAGAATGTCCAGTGCCCAGATTATAACATGTATTTGAATAGACAACTTTGGGAGAGATGAGAGAGACAAACTGATATGAGTTGGAATCAAATAGCAGGCAGGATTGCTTTCAGAAAATTGTAAAACTCCTTTAAAGACACCAAACTTCCTAGAAAAGTAAAGTCTCAGCTTTAAAAAAAGAAAATTATTTATTTTTAATATTAATTAAAATTTGAGTTCTGAATCTCTCTCCAGTCTCTCCCCCATTCACTGAGAAAACAAGCAATATATCAATTTGACATATGAAATCATGAAATCATTTTCACATTAGCTACATCAGAAAAAAAAGCAAGAGAAAATAAAGTGGAAAAATGATCTTTCAATTTGCATTCAGAGTTCATCAGTTCTTTCTCTGGAGGTAGATAGCATCTTTCATGAGTCCTTTGGATGAGTCTTGGATCTCTGTACTGACCAGAGTAGCTAAGTCTTTTATAGTTAATCATCATTATGTTACATTACTGTGTACAATGATTTCCTGGTTCTGCTCACTTCACTCTGAATCAATTCATATATGTCTTCCTAGGTTTTCCTGAAACCATTCTGGTGATTAGTTGTTACAGTCCAACAGTATTCCATTACAATCATTCAGCCATTCCCCAAATAACAGATATCCCCTCAATTTTAAATTCTTTGCCACCACAAAAAGAGTTGCAATAAATGTTTTTTTGTACACATAGATCTTTTCTCTTTTCCTTTGATCTCTCTGGATAAGGCCCATCTTTTTAACATTAACATTCTACTAATATTTCCATGCAGTAGCACAGTACAGAGCAACATGTTGTTCAGGTGATCAGTCTCTAACCCTGTGAACCATAGCATACCAATACTGACTGTGGAGTTTTCTTGGCAAAGATACTGGAGCGGTTTGTCATATCCTTCTCCAGTGGATTAAAGCATACAGAGTTTAACTGATGTGCTCAAGGTCATGCAACTAGTAAGTATCTGAGGCCAGATTTGAACTCATTCCTTCTGACTTCAGGCCCAGTGCTCTGCCCATTGAGCCAACTAACTGCCTCCATGCCACAGAATACAAGACTTTAAAGAATTAAAAATATTACACAGAGGACAACTAGAACATTCAGGGTGGGTATGAGAACACTGCAACATATAACCAATGAGGAACTTTGAAGAATAAAACGTCACCAAGGAATTGTATGAAAAGAAAAGAAGATAAGCTAGGAACATGGTGAGGGTGGTGAAGGATGACAAGTGAACAATCTGAATAGTCTGTTGGCATTTTCTCAATGTTAGGAAAAAATAAGGCAGGCCTCAAAGACAGTCAGACCTTCTCTGATAAATATATGGGTTTACAGGACACACTGACATGGATGGATTGAGCTGTATCAATGGAGGGAAGTCAGTTGATGGGCATTTATTAAGCACTTAAGGCATGCCAAGAACTATGCCAAGTACTGATGTGACACTATATATATGATAATAGTGTGTGTGCATGTACATATACACAAACTGTTATCATTATTAAGCTGCATTTTAATTTATACATTAACATTATATAAATTAATAATAAAACAATATAATAATAATAACAATGATAAATCACTTTAAAGTTTGCAAGGTGCTTTATAAATATTACTTCATTTTATCCTCTCAACAACCTTGGAAGTAGGTGGTATTTTATTGTTCTGATTTTATAGATGGGGAAACTGAGGCAGACAAAGATTAAGTGACTTGTCCAGAGTCACACAGCTAGTACGCATCGGACAGGATTTGAACTTAGATCTTCCCAACTTCAGGCACATCCACCAGGAAAGAAAGCAAATAGATGAATATAATGACTACAATAATATAAAAGACAAAAAAACTGAGATTAAACGCAGTGACAAAGAGGTAGTGTAGTACAGCTGAAACAGTGCTGGTTTTGAAATCAAGAGAACTTGGGTTCAGATTCCATCTCTGACACTTACTTGAGGTAATTCATTTAACCTTCCTGGACCTCAATTTCCTAATCTGTAATATAAGGTAGTTGGAATAGATATTCTCAAAGGCCCCTTTTATTTCTAGATCTGTGATCCTATAATTGATGATTTGTCCCAGATGACTGGTACTAAAACATTTTTCTTCCTCAGTACACTATGAATTCAGAATGTTCTAGTTCCTGCCATCCAAGGCCACTGTAATCAGGTAATGGTTGTTCTCACATTATTGTTCTGTTGAACATCTTTAGCAAAAACTTGGATGAAGGAATAGGTGGTATGCATATCAAATATGCAAATAATGCAAAGTTGGGAAGAAGAGCTCAATTCAATGGATGACAGAACCAGGATTCAAAATGATCTTGACGGGATAGAAGGGCCAACCAAAATTGGCAGGATAAAATTAAACAAGAGTAAATATAAAGTCCCACAGTTGGGTTAAAAGCATCAAGAGCATAGCTAAAGGATGGAGGACATGTAGGTCAAAAACAATATAGAAACAGTCTCAGTCTTTTAGTGAGTTATAAACTCAACTAGAGTCAACAATGTGACATGATAATCAAAAAAGACTAAGGAACCTTAATTTGTAACAAAAATATAATATCAAGTGCTTGCAAATTATAAAATACCACAATCCCTGAAGACTCAAGATGGCCATACAAAGTTTGGGTAGAGGTCAGCTATAGAATATTACCAACTGCCTACATTTATGTAGTACTTTAAAGTTTGCAAAGTGCTTCTCAGGCATTATTTCATTTATGTCTTACAAGTCTGTGAAATAGGTACTACAGGTACTTATTTTATAAATGAAAAGAACTGAGGCCCAAAGAGATTAAGTGACTTGACCATGCTTGAATAAATAAGAATTAGGATTCTAAATCCGGGATTTGACTCCAAGTCCAAAACACTATATATTCACTATAACACAATTAACAATGATAACTTATCATTTAAAAAGTGACATGAAGGGGGGCGGAGCCAAGATGACGGAGTAGAAGCACGACCTTCCCGCAGCTCCAGCTTCCACCTTCCCCAATCCATGTAAAAAGGGGACTCTAAACAAATTTTGAAGCTGCAGAACCCATAAAATGACACAGAGAAGCTAACCTCCAGCTGAGGACAACCCGGCAGGCTGGCAGGAATGGGCCAGCACAGTGCTCTGGGAGCCAAGCCCAGCCCCACTCCGAGGCTTTAGCCCCAGGGTGGGCCTGACCAGCCTGCTGCCAGAGGGACTCCAGATCAGCAGCAGCTGTGGCCATTTCCAGATTTATCAATATATAGATGCGAAGGACAAGGTGAGAGGCCACTGAAGTCTGGACTTTGGGACCCAGTAAGTGGGAGTGCATGGCTTTTACCCCTGGGGCAAGAAACCACTGAGACACCTGCACAGCCAGCCAGCGCCACATGGCAGCTTCAGCTCCTGGCCTGCAGAGTGTAGGGGGACCAAGCACCAGTCTGAGGGGTAATCGCTCTTGCTTTATCCTCTGCTTGGATCTGGACTGCAGTCTAGGGTGGAGGTCTTGGAGTGTGTGTCCAGCTTGCCAGAGTGTGTGGAGACCTCAGAGAGGGCACCCATCTAATACCTCCAGCAGCTGAGAAAACCTCAGCGTTTGGGATGAAAACTCCCCTGACTGGTGGCAGAGTCCTACTGTGGCAAAAAGCCCAAAAGTCAAATAACTGAGTGGCAAAATGAGCAGGCAAAGGAAGCAAAGCAGACAGAAGATTCCAACATTACACTCCTATTTTGGGGACAAGAAGGAGTAAGGCATGGAACAGGAGGAAAACAGTGAAGTCAGAACTCCTGCACCAAAAGCTTCAAAGGAAAATACAAGCTGGTTACAGGCCATAGAGGACCTTAAGAAGCAGATAAGGGAAGTGGAGGAAAAATTGGGAAGAGAAATGAGAACAATGCAAGAAAATTATGAAATGAGAGTCAACAGCCTGACTGAAGAAAATAATACCTTAAAAAACAGACTGACTCAAATGGCAAAGGAGGCTCAAAAAGGCAATGAGGAGAATGCCTTAAAAAGTCGAATTTGCCAGATGGAAAGAGAATCTCAAAAGCTCAATGAGGAGAATCATTGCTTCAGAATTAGATTGGAGCAAATGGAAGCTAATGACTTTATGAGAAATCAAGATGCTGTTAAACAGACCCAAACACATGAAAGAGAAGGCAATGTGAAATATCTCATGGGAAAAACCACTGACCTGGAAAATAGATCCAGGAGAGATAACTTAAAAATTATTGGACTACCTGAAAGCCATGACCAAAGTAAGAACCTAGAAAGCATTCTCCAGGAAGTTCTCAAAGAAAACTGCCCTGATGTTTTAGTACCAGAGGGCAAAATAGAGGTTGAAAGAATCCACCAATCACCTCCTGAAAAAGATCCCAAAAAGAAAACTCCTAGGAATATTATAGCCAGGTTCCAGAATTCCCAGATTAAGGAGAAAATATTACAAGCAGCCAGGAAGAAACAATTTGAATATTGTGGAAACACAATCAGAATAACCCAGGATCTGGCAGCTTCTACACTGAGGGACTGAAGGGCTTGGAATGTGATATTCCGGAGGTCAAGGGAGCTGGGACTAAAACCAAGAGTCACCTACCCAGCAAAACTGAGTATCATGTTTCAGGGGAAAATATGGTCATTCAGTGGAATAGAGGACTTTCAAGCATTCTTGCTGAAAAAACCAGAGTTGAATAGAAACTTTGACATTCAGATACAAGAAGCAAGAGAAGCATGAGAAGCTAAACAGGGAAAAGAAATCATAAGGAACTTATCAAAGTTGAACTATTAACATTCCTACATGGAAAAACAATAATTGTAATTTATGAAACTTTTCTCAGTAGTTGAAGGGATTAGAAATATATATATATATATATATATATATGTATATATATGAGGGTATATGGGCATATGAATACATATGTGAATGTGTGTATATATGTTTACAGGTATACATAGATACAGGGCACGGGACCAATTTAACAGGAAGGGATGATACTTAAAAGGGGAAATTAAGAGGTGAGAGGAATATAATGAGAGGAAATGGGGAGAGACAGATTTGGGCAAACTATCTCATACAGAAGAGGCAAGGGAAAATGGTTACAATGGAGGGGAAGAATAGGAAGGCAAAAGGGAATGGGTCAACCTTATTCCCATTGAATCTGTCTTGAGGAGGGAGTGAAATACACACTAAATAAGGGATCTCACCCTCCAGGAGAATAGGGGGGGAAGGGGACGAGAGGGGGGATGATGGAAGGGAGGGCAGGCTGGGGGGGAGGGAAGTTGGAAGCACCCACTTTTGAAAAGGGACAGGATGAAAGTAGAGAATAGAACAAGTGGGAGGTGGGATAGGAGGGAGGGAAATATAGTCAGTCTTTTACAATATATCTACTATGTTATTGTTTTGCATTAGCCGCACATGTACAACCTATACTGAACTGCTTGTCTTCCCAGTGGGGGTGGGTGGCAGGGGGGGAAGGGAATGAATATGGAATTGCAAGTTTTAAAATCAAATATATATGTGTGTGTGTGTATGTATGTATATATACATATATACACTATTATTAATACCATCTTACATGTAATTAAGAAAAAAGATACACAGGCACTGAGGCATAGAGATCCACTGGAAAAGTTGAAACGGGTATGGGAGAAAATATGGGAGAGAGCAGATTGGAGGTGGGGATATCCTGTGGGACTGCTGTTTTGGGGGGATGGGTGGGGGAAAAACGGGGAGAAAATTTGTAACTCAAAATCTGGTGGAAACGAATGATGTAAATCAGAAGTTAATAAAGCATTTAAAAAAAATAAAGTGACATGAAAATAACAAAGAAAATTAAGATAAGGAAGTCATATGGAGAAATTGTGGGATAACAAATGACTAGCTCAGGTGCTACAACTAAAATATTTGAAAGGACCTAGCTTAAGAATTCCCATGAATTGCATAAATCATCTAAGAATTTCTGGGAGAACAGAAACAAAAATTGCCTAAGACCATAGATCTAGAACTGTACTGGAAAACTCACACTGATGAGACTACAGATATACTGACAAGGAACATCCAGAATAAGCAAGGAGGTAGGCCCATAATATTGCCCTAGTCAGACTAAATATATTAGCTGTCTAGTGACTAGTGACACATTTTATATGGGACAATGAAAAGCTAGACTAAATCCAGAGAAAGATGACCAGGATAGACTGAATTAAAAACCATGTCATAGGAGAAAGAGAAAGAACTAAGGCCAAAAGAAGCCTCCTGATTGGGCTCCCTGCCTCATTTCTCCTACTTTAGTCCATTCCTTCACTGTTGTCAGAAGTGATTTTCCTTAAGCACAAGCCAACCATATACCCATATATACCCCAATCAACTCCAGAATCTCCCTACTGTCTCTAGAATAAAAAATAAACTGTTTAGCTTTTAAACTTCTTCAGAGCCTATCACCCACCTATATCATTTCCATCCTCAATGGACAATACACTTCCACTCTCACATTTCTTGATTCAGGCAGTAGCCTTCTCTCCTCCTATGTAATAGTGCATCTCCTTTTTCCATGCCTTTGCCCTGGCTGTCTCTCAAGTCTGGAATACACTCCTTCCTCACCTCCACCTCACATAACCCCTCTCTTCCCTCAAGATGCAGCACAAATACCACTATGAGGCCATCCACTGTGAGTTCTCTCTTCTCTTCTCTCCCTCACCACCTATCACTTAGATGCTTTCTGCCACTTTCTCCTCCTTCACCCCTCTCTCACATGAAGTAGCTTTACTTCTTTCCAAGGTCAACACGACTACGTGTACAATTCTATTCCATCCCATCTTCTCCAACAGATGGACCCTCTGCTATTGCCTCTCTATCATTTATCTTCAATTTCTCCCTATCTACTGGTTCCTCTAAGGTATTTGAACATGCCTGTGTTTTTCCCATCCGTAAAAAACCCTTGCTTGATCTGTCTATTTCTCATCTTGCCAACTATTCATCCTATATCTGTTTGGCCCTTTGTGGACAAACTCCTTAGAAAGGCCACCCACAATAGTTGCCTCCTCTTTCCTTTCACTTACTTCTTAACTCCTTATGGTTTGGCTTCCAGTCTTATCCTTGCACTGAAACTGCTTTCTCCAAAGTTGCTATTGATCTCTTAGTTGCCAAATCTAATGTCCTTTTCTCAATTTTCGTTCTCCTTGACCTGTCTGCAGCCTGTGCCACCACTGATCACTGTCTCCTCGATACTCTCTTCTTCCTAGCTTTTCTGGACACCACTCTCTCCTGGTTCTCCTCCTACATATCTGACCACTTTTCTGCCACCTTTGTGAGATCCTCTTTCAGATGATGCCCTCTAACTATAGGTATCCCTCAGAATTATATCCTAAGCTCTTTTCTCTCTATACTATTTCACTTGGTGATCTTATCAGCTCCCATGGATTTCATTACCATCTCTATGCTGATGATTCTCAAATCTACCAATTCTCCCCCAAACTCTCTGCTTACCTCCAATCTCAAAACTTGAAAAGCTTTTCAGATTTCTCAAAGCAGATATCCAGCAAAAAAGTCTTAAGTTCATTATGTCTAAAATAGAACTCATTATTTTCCTTCTAAAATGCTGCTCCCTTTCTTCCCTCCCACTTGCCCATTCTCCAAGTCCCTCAGCCTTGCAGCGTAGGAGGCTTCCTGGACTCCTCACTATTTGTCATTCCACCATGTCCAACCTGTTGCCAACACCTGTTGATTTCACCTTTGTGATATCTCTTGAATACTTCCCCCTTTTTCCTTTGACACTGCCATCATTCTAGTGCAGGACCTCATCACCTCATGCTTGGACTATTTGCAATAGTTTGATGGTGGATCTATCTGCTTCAAGTTTCCCCCCACTCCCATCCATCCTCCAGTTAGACTCTAAAGAGATTTTCCTAAAATCAAAGTTCTGACCATGTCACCCCCACCCCCCAACTCAATAAACACTAGCACCTCCCTATTGCCTCCAAGACCAAATGCAAAATTCTGTTTGATGTTCAAAGTATTTAAAAATCTATTCCTCCCTCCCTCCCCCAGTCTTCACACACCTTACTTCCCACCATGCATACTTCAATCCAGTAACACTGGACTCCTTGTTGTTCCTTGACTGAGATACTCCATCTCTCCACTTCAGGCATTTCTCTGGTTGTCCCAAATCTAGAATCCTCTCCTTTCTCATCTCCACCTTCTGGTTTCCTTCAAATCCCCCCCACAAAATTCCACCTTCTACAGGAAGAACCCCTTAATTCTAGTGTCTTCCCTCTGTTATATCCTTTTTATACCATATATTGTTTATTTGTACATGTTTGTTTGCTTGCCTCTCCTACTAGACTGTGAGGCTCCTTGAGGGAAGGGGCTTTTACCACTTTTTTGTATCCCCAGGGCTTGGCACAATACCCAATACACAGAAGGAGCTTAATAAATGTTTATTGTCTGACTATATCTGTATCTATATCTACACACACACACACCTATATAGACTATCCTGATCCACCCAAATGTTAGCGCCTTCCCTCCCAAACCACCCTATATTAAATTATTTTGTACTTATTCTATAAAATGTATATATACATATACATATATGTATGTATGTGTGTGTGTACTTGTTTCCCCCATTAGAATGTTAGCTCCTTGTAAGTACGCATTCTTTCATTAATTATATTTATAGGTGCTAGGGATATAAATACAGTGTATTAATCCCTACTCCCAAGTGCTTTGCAAACCTAAAAACAATATATAAATGCTAGCTACTAATGTTCAAGGAGAAGCATTAATAGCTATCAGACAAGAAAAGGACTCACACAGAAGGTAGTAGCTAAACTGAATCTAAAGGAAATAAGGAATTCCAAGAAACACAGTTGAGGAAAAAGCCATTCTAGTCATGAAGGATAGCCAGTGCAATGTAGATGGAGTGTCACATGTGAAAAATAACAAGATCAGTGTATCTGAATTGTAAAATTAGCGAAGAAAAATAAGGCATATATAATAAGGCTAGAAAGCTGGTATAGGACCAGTTTATAAAGAGCCTTAAATGACAAAGACAGGATGTAATATTTGATCCTAAGAGGTAACAGTGAGTCACTTAAGTTTATTTAGTTTACGTAGTCAGACCTACATTTTAGAAAAATTACTTTGGTTTTGTAGAGAATGAATTGGACTAGGAAGAGACCTGAGGAAGAGAAATCAACTAGAAAACTATTCTAATAGTCAAGGTGAGAGACACTGAAGGCCAAAGAAGGCCTGAGGTGCCATGGCAGCTGTGTGAGTGGAGAGAAGACAAATGTTTATGTAGACAGGACAAGATGCTACAACTGAGTGGATATGTGGGGAAAGAGGAAAAGATGAGTCACAGATAACATCAAGGTGGTAAATCTGGGTAACTATAAGAATGGTGGTGCTTTGAAAACAGGAAAATTCAGAAGAGGAATAGATTTAACAGGAAAGATAACAAGTTCTGTGTTGGACATGATGGGTTTGACATGTCAATAAGCACAGCAATTACCTATCTTCTGTCCATTTGCCAAAGTGATTTTGTTAAAGCCTAGGTCTATATGACAACCTAGCACCCCCAATACTCAATAAACTGGTGGCTTCCTATTACCTCCAGGATGCAATATAAATTGTATTTGGCATTTAAAGCTCTTTCCAACATGGCCCCTTCCTACTCTTCCAATCAATAATACATTCTAGTGGCCTTATTGTTCCTTAACCCAGATACTCTCTCTCCCATTTCAGTTTGTACCAGCTATTTCCCATCCATGCCTGGAATGTTCTCTCTCCCTATCTCCATCTCTTAGAATCCCTGGCTTCTGTTAAAGACTCAGCTCGAGCACCAGCTCCTCTAAAAGGCCTTTGCTACTCTACCCAGACACTCACACCACCTACTCTAAAGTTACTTTTTATTGCTTCCATATTTATCTTTTATCTTCAGATGCATGCTTCCTCCCTGTTTTCTCCCCTTTTAGGATGTAAAGTCACTGATGGCTTTGCTTTTCCTTTGTGTCCAAAGTGATGAGTGTAGCACCTGGTACACAGGCTAACAGTTAGTGCTTAATAAGCACTTTTTGATTGATATTTATGACTAACAGCAAGAACAGCTATGTTAGGGGGTCAAGAGAAAAACAGAACTTTAGGTGCCAACTTGAGACACAGAGGCTTAATCAAGGCCACTGATTTCCGGACTTTTCAAGTATGAGGACCCTTTTTACAGGCAACAAATTTCAAAGACCATACCACATAAGAAAGTTTAACTACTTAAATCTATTAACTTCAAAAATAATGACAAAAACCGATATATTCAGTAACACATAAATGAATTTGTATTTTATTCATCACAGTATTTGTGAACATCTGAAACATAACAATATGTATATGAGACATTTCAGTATATAAATGGTATATTGCTAATTTAATTTGCTAATTGAATAATTTAATGAGTTGACCAGTAGCAAAAATATGATGGCCTCACAGGCATTCACAACCTACAGATTGGGATAAAAAAAAAAAAGTCCTTAAGCAGGGGAGTAACATAGAATAGAAATTATGCTTTAAGAAAGTTAATCTCATAGGAGTATGCATAGGGGAAGTGAAACCAGACACTAGATTGGCTACAAAATTATTAAAGTGTTCTAGGTATGAGTCTAAAGTAGTAGCAGTAGCAATAATGAGAAAGAAGAATCTGAGAAATCTTAAAAGGAAAAAAATGCAGAGAACATAATGAAGTAGAGTGAAATGAAAAAGTCTGAAATTAAAAGCTTAAGGAATTTACTAAAACTGAAATGGCACAGAGAGAATTTGGATTGGAAGATAAAATGGCTAATTTACTTTAGGCAAGTAGAGCCTGATATGACAGCAGGATATTTAAATGGCAAATTTTTATAGAGAGCTAAAGATTTGGAACTGGAATGAAGGGGAAAAGGAAAATATGCAAGGAAACAAGGAAGATCCAGCAGTACCACTATTAGGCTTATGCCACACAGATCAAAGAAAGAGGAAAAAGATCTATATGTACAAAAATATATGTAGCAGTTCTTTTTGTAGTAGCAAAAACTAGAAGTTATGGGAGTCCCACATACTGGGGAATGGCTAAATAAATTACAGCATACCAATATAATGGAATGCTATTATACCATAAGAAATGGGAGAATGGACAGTTTTAGAAGAAACTGAGACAAATATGGACTGATTCAGAGTGAAGTGAGCAGAAATAGAAACATTTATACAATAACAACAGTGTCAAGAAAAGTAACTTTGAAAGACTTTAGAATTCTGATCAATGCAAGAAGAAACAACCTATCCACTTCCTAACAAAGGGGTGATGGAGTTAAAATGAAAAATGAGAAATAAATTTTTGGACATGGTCAAAGTGGCAGTTTGTTTTCTTGGACTATGTATATTTCTTAAAAGGGTTTTGTTTTTGTTTTTATTGTTCAATGTTGGGGAGGGAAGTGGAAGGAAAAGATAAAACATTTGGGGAAGGAAGGAAGGAAGGAAGGAAGGAAGGAAGGAAGGAAGGAAG